>NC_134404.1:3937337-4237337 GCF_038048845.1 Mixophyes fleayi | reverse complement strand
CCTCCAGTCTCCTGAATTTACGCCAGGGTACCCAGACCGTGGGTCAATATGCTGTCCAGTTCCGCACTTTGGCCTCTAAATTGGAATGGAATAAAGAGGCACCGGTGGCAACCTTTTGGCAGGGCCTGGCAGACCGCATAAAGGATGAGTTGGTCTCCCATGAGCTCCCAGCGGACCTTGATTCCTTAATCTCTTTATGCAATAGAATAGACCTACGCTTCCGGGAACGAACACAAGAGAGTTCATCTGAAAGATGTTTCCTATCACGTCTGGCCCCTCGCTTTCTGAATACAGTACCTCCTGACGAGTCCATGCAGATTGGAGGGTCCCGTCTCTCCCCTGAAGAGAGGGAGAGGCACCTCAAACAGAACCTCTGTCTTTACTGCGGGGAACCAGGCCATCTAATTTCTGCCTGCCCTAAGAAGCTTGAAAATGCCTCCTCCTAGCCAGTAACAGGGAGGCTGATCTAGGAGTCAAGTTCACTACTCCCTATACCTCTGTGGGTTCTGACTTCTCTATGTCTATCACTCTGGATGCCCCTGATGGCCCTTTCATGACCTCTGCCTTTGTGGACTCGGGCTCTGCCGGGAACTTTATATCTGACACCCTGGCTTTACAGCTCCACATTTCTACTAATGATATCTGCCTCAGCCGTTATACCTCAATGCGGTGGATGGGAACCGGGTTATAATTATTATTATTATTGTTATTATCGTAGATTTATAAGGCGCCACAGTGCTTTGCAGTGCCGTACAGTAGGGAAGACAAGGACATACATAAAACAAGAAATACATAAACAAGAACAGACAAAATGAATGGAGACATGATAACAATGGATATGGAGGACCCTGCTCATTAGAGAGCTTACATTCTAAAGGGAAGAGGGCACAACTGAAACAAGAGGAGTGAGTGTGGCTCAGAGTGGAGATTGGAATAGTTGTGAAGGTGCGTTAGTGTGAATAGTGTTATCGAGGATAAGGTCACCTCTAAATGTGATGGGTTATCAAAAAGCATCAAAACATTTGAAGGCTGTGGGAAAGTCTGATTGAGCATGGTAGGGAATTCAATAAGTCGGGAGCAGCACGGGAGAAGTCTTATAGGTGGGAGTCAGACCTAGATCTAAGAGGGCAGGAGGGAGAGTATTTTGATATGATTTGAGATGTAAGCAGGGGTGGTGTTGTTGAGGGCTTTGTAGGTAAGGGTGAGTAATTTGAATTTGATTCTGGAAGACACAGTGAGCCAGTGTAGGGATTTCCAAAGTGGTGCAGCAGATGTGCAGCGGTGAAAGAGGAAGATCAGTCTTGCAGCAGCATTTAGGATGGAATGAAGTGTGGATATATGGGTGTCAGGAATGCCAGATAGCAGGACGTTGCAATAATCAAGACGGGAGATGGTGAGAGAATGGGTAAGAGTTTTGGTAGCATGTTGAGTAAGAAAAGGGCATATTCTGGCATTGTTTTTAAGATGGAATTGACAGGACTGGGAGAGAGTCTGGATGTGAGGAATAAAGCAGAGGGTGGAGTCAAGTGTGACACCACGACAGCGAGCTTGGGAGACTGAGGGAATTGTGGTGTTATTGATAGTGAGGGAGATTTGAGTGTAAATGGTGACTTTGGCAAGAGGGAAGATAATAAGCTCTGTTTTGGACATGTTGAGTTTTAGGTAGCGTTGTGACATCCATGTGGTGATAGAAGAAAGAAAATTGATTCCTCGAGATAGTATAGAAGGAGAAATATATTTGGGTGTCATCAGCTAAGAGGTGGTATTGGAAGCTGAATGAGCAAATTAGTGCCCCAAGAGAAGAGGTGTATAAGGAAAAAAGAATATTATTAAGTATATTTTATTGTATATAAAACAATAAGGAAACTGCAATAAGTTATACGCATGAACGATCTATTCCAGCAGTATAATGTTGATTACACACATTCCATCTGTATATGGATGGCAATTAAATTACAAAATTTGAATATATTATTTGACTGAATCATTGAATTCCCCTCCATAGCGCAGTTGTCAATATACATTTAAGTATACACTCTGGAAATGTATTTAGGCCTGGTTTTGCTTTCAACCTACATTACTAAAATGAACAACTTTTATGTTATTTAGAGTATTTCTGCAATCCTGTTTCATGTCTCTCAGCTAATGAAAATCACTTTTCTCTTATATTATTTCTCCAATGTCCAACAAGATCTGATTTTTTTTGTAAAAATCACCTGTGTGAGTTCTGAGATGTCGAATAAGATCTGATTTATGTGTAAAACTTTTCTCACACTCAGAACATGGAAACGGTTGCTCACCTGTGTGAGTTCTCTGATGTGCAACAAGATATGATTTATCTGTAAAATATTTCCCACACTCACTTACCAATGGTTCTGTCTCTTGGATCACCTTGTCTATTTGGCTGACGGTAGGGATGTTACATCCGGAGTGGATTGAGTTCTTCCCCAGTCTATTAATTCTGTCATTTTGGGGTTGCCTTGGCTCAGACTACATGCGCCTAAATTCAACTTGAATTCGGCCCAGGTCATTTCTTGGGGGACTTGGAAGATGTCTCTCTACAGCCAAGCCTGGAAGATCTGCTGTTCCTTGCAGAATCACCTCATCCCTATCGGGTCTAGCAGCTCCCTATACTTCCTTTCAGGACGTCTTCTGCAAAGCGGCTTCCGGGGCCCTTCCTCTGCACCGTCCTTGAGACTGTCCCATCGATCTGTTATCAGATAAACCTATTCCAAGGGGTAGGATTTATCCACTTTCCTTACAAGAGAATCAAGCAATGTCCCATTATATTGCTGAAAACCTCCAATGAGGATTAATCAGGAAGTCTTCATCTCCTGCAGGTGCCGGCTTTTTTTTTTCGTAAAAAAAAAAGGACGTTATGTCCTAGTATTGACTATTGGCAGTTGAACGCTGCTACCATTAAAAACAGATACCCTCTTCCTTTTATCTCTGAGCTATTTGACCGGATTAGCGGCTCCAAAATATTTTCAAATTGGATTTACGAGGAGCTTACAATGTTATCCGAATTCGGAAGGCTCTACAGTCAGGTGGTAGTGTATCTGGATGACATTTTGATTTTGTCTCCTGACCTTATTTCCCACCGGTTCCATGTGAAGAAGGTCCTATCCCGTCTCTGTGCCAACCAGTTGTTTTGCAAATCTCTTTCTTGGGATATATCGTTTCTGGCTCTGGTCTCCAGATGGATCCGGAAAAACTTTCTGCCATTCTCAATTGGCCTCAACCCTCCGGCTTGAAAGCTGTGCAACGTTTTATTGGGTTTGCCAATTACTACAGGCAATTTATCAATCACTTTTCCACCTTGATTTCTCCCATTACCGCACTTATCCGGAGGTCAGCCAACCCTGGAACATGGACCCCTGAGGCCATTGCTGCATTTGCCACCTTGAAGGAGACCTTCATTTCTGCGTCAGTACTGTCTCGGCCCAACCAAGAGAAACCTTTTTTCCTGGAGGTTGACGCCTCTTCAGTTGGAGTGGGGGCTGTTCTTTTGCAAGAATATCCTTCAGGTGATTTACATCCCTGTGTTTTTTTCTCTAGCAAGTTCTCCACCTCTGAATGTAATTATGGGATTGGTGACAAAGAACTGCTAGCCATTAAATCTGCGCTTGAAGAGTGGCATCATCTTTTAGAAGTAGCTCGCCATCCAGTTACGGTTTACACCGACCATAAAAATCTCGTCTACTTTCGGGATGCTCAGTGTTTGAACCCCGCCAAGCCAGATGGTCCTCATTTTTTGCTCGCTTTGACCTGAAATTGACTTATCGTTCTGGTGCTTTGAATTCCCGGGCTGATGCCCTATCCCGGTCATTCATTGAGTCTGATCTTAGCCCTACCCCTGAGCAACCTCACATATTTGAGCCTTCATCTATTGTTGCTCTCACCAGGACTTCATTTAAGACCCCTCCTGTAGGCTTTTCCTATTTGGAACCACATCTCCGTCTTAAGGCTCTTCGTTGGGCTCACATCACCAAATTTGCGGGTCACACTTGTTTTGTGAAGACTCTCTCCTTGCTGTCCTGTCGTTACTGTTGGTCCGCTCTTCGAGCAGATGAAAAGGAATTTGTTGCTGTGTATGCTATTTGTGCCCAGAATAAAGTACCCAGGGAGCCTCCATCAGGATTACTTTTGCCTTTGCCAGTCCCTGATCATCCCTGGGCAAGTGTATCCATGGATTTTATTGCGGATCTAGCTCTCAGTAACGGCTTTAATACCATCTGGGTAACTGTGGACAGATTCTCAAAAATGGGTAAATTTGTCCCTTTGAAAGGTCTTCCCTCTGCTCCCAAACTTGTTAAAGTATTCATCAGAGAAATTTTTCGTCTACATGGGTGTCCACAGAAGATCATATCTGTGCTCTGAGATCCTACTCTGTGCTCCTTCAAACGTGCACTCAAAACTCACCTCTTCCTCAAAGCCTACCAACCATCTACTTAACACCCATCTCCTCCCTTTAGCTCGTCCTCCCTTCTCTCCTCTTGCCTCAACTGGCTCCTCTTGTGCCTGGTCTGTTTACTCTCCCTTAGGATGTAAGCTCATATGAGCAGGGCCCCCTCCCCTCCTGTCTCCATACCTGTTCTTCCGCTCCATCTTTACTGCATATGACTGGCCTGAGTTTCTGAAGTATTGGTACTTTTTGTTCATTGTTCTGTATGGTTTCACCCTGTATAGTCTACTGTTAGTACTGTGTGCGGCGCTGCGGATACCTTCTGGCGTCTAACTAATAATAATAATAATAATAATAATAATAATAATAATAATAATTCTCCTCTAGTTATCACCCCCAGACTAATGGTCAGACGGAACGAGTTAACCAATATCTTGAATTATTTCCCCACTGTTTCTCCAATAACAACCAATCTGACTGGAATAACCTACTTCCCTGGTCAGAGTTTGTTCATAACAATCATTCCCATGCATCTTCTGGTTCCTCTCCCTTCGTTATTTTATATGGTGCCCACCCCATTCTTCCCGACTTTTCTTCCTCCCCGACAGGGACAGTTCCTGCTGCTTATGCTATGATTCGTGACTGGCAAAATCTGGACAGACATCAAAGAGAAGCTATTACAATCCTCTCTGCAGTATAAACTCGCAGCAGACCGTCATCGGAAAATGGTACCAGTTCTGCAAGTTGGGGACAAGGTGTGGCTCTCCACACGGAACCTTAAACTACGGGTACCCTCTATTCATTGGGCCTTTTACAGTTCTTCAGGTGGTTAACTCTGTAACCTACAGAATTCAATTCCCTCCCTTTCTTAAAGTCCACAATACTTTCCATATTTCCTTAGTGAAACCACTAGTGCTCAATAAATTCTCTCATTTTCAGTTTTCTCCTCATCCTATTTCAGCAGCTTCTGGTAATGAGTATGAAATTAGCCATATCTTAGATACTCGCAAGCTTCATGGACACTCCCAGTATTTGGTCCACTGGTAATGGCTTTGGTCCTGAAGAAGGGACCTGGGTGTAGTAGGAGGATCTTAACGTTCCATGTCTATTAGACAGTTTTCATAAAAGATGCTCCTCGGAAAGTACACCTTCTGGAAGAGAGGGGGGGTACTGTCAGGCGCCGTCCCAGCACTCACCATCAGTGCCAGGGACGGAGGCCTTCCTCTGTCGGCAGCACGGTCCATTGCTAGGCAGCTGGACGCCTCTTTCCTCGGGATTGCCGTGCGCATGTGTGTCCGCCTCGAGTCCCCGTTTCCTAGCAACGGGATTCTTCTCTCTACATCCTGTCGACAGTCAGCTGTTGGACCGCCTCCTCCACTGCCACAAATCAGGGATAGGGTACCTCTATTTAAACCTGCCTCTGACACTGGGTAGACGCCAGAGTATCTAGGTCTCCTATGCTCCAGCATTCCAGCCTGTCTCCCTGCTCTCTGACTGATCTCCTGTGTATTGACTCAGCAATTCATGGTTCTACTTCTGGATCTCCCTTTGGCCTGATTGCTCCCGCTGTATCTGACCTTTCGCATGTTGACTCCAAATCGCATTACCCCTTGATACCACGTTTTCCAGTAGGGTTTTTACCTCTGCCTGCACGACCATGTTTGTTCACCATCCACTACGCTGATAGCTAACTTGGAGGGCCGTGTCCTGCAGGTCCCTTGCAGCAAACTCCAAACTTCCTTGCGGGGTCCCTGGCTAAGACCGGGGGCATGTTTAGACTCCGTGTCTCCTAGCTTAGCAATGCAAATATCAGCAAGTGACCTTCAGTCTCTGTGATTCATGACACGGAGAGAGTCAGGAGAGAGTCAATTGTTTGTCCAAAAGTCCCCCCAAAAACATGTGGAGGAACTTGCAGCTGGTTCAAGTGGGACCCCTGCAGGGTGAAAGACGTAGAGACTCAGGGGCCTCAATTACTGTTGTAAGTCTCCATCTGCAGGATTGCCGGTAATACGTTTACCTTAGTGTTCCTGCTCCCTTGTGTTTTGCCTGTTACCTGTTCCTACTGTTTCCTGCCGGCTTGTGGTATCCCCGTGTACCAGACCATTTCCGTTTCTGTTAGCTCTTTATTGGATTCCCTGTGTACCAACTCGGCTCAGCTTTGACTCTTCTCCTGTGTGGATTACCCGTGTGCCAGACCTTTTTCTGTTCCTGACTATTCTCTTTCGGATTCCCTGTGTATGGACCCTGCTTTCCCTTTGACTATTCTACTATCTACGCTCCATTTACAGTCAGCTATCTCCTGGACCACGGTAAAGTCGTGCTCCCAGACATGGCTCTGGCATACCAGCCCCTGCAGGCGTGATATGCAGAACCTGCAGCATCTCTGCGCTCAGACTTCAACAATCTTCCTCTGGCTCCGGACTCAACCTTGCCACAGGTACTATTGACTATTTGCATATATCACCGTGTGCCTATAATTGTAATTACCCCAGGCAACCTCCTAAGAACTGTTACCCCTAAATCTCTGGACTCTCACCGGTACTGTGGGTTGCGGTTACACCTGGCAGCTGCCTAAGAATTATTTCCATAAAAACTCCTAACTCTCACCAGTACTGTGGGTTGTAGTTACCCTTGACAACTGCCTACGTTCAGTTTCATCATCTTTACCTTTCACTGTAATTTCCGTTCCTTTCCGGACAAGCACCACTGTGTATCAGGGGATTTCTCTATCAGCTGTTCCTTATTGATTCCAGTGGCCACGCGTGATATGTCAGTCTTGACACCATCCACTCGGTGTCTCACCTGACTCCCTCCTGCACTTCCTACTCTACGGCCTCGGTAACTTTATCCCTGGGTTCTCCCCAGACAGTGCACATCTCACGACCCTCTGTTTGTCTGCAGCCAAGTCTGTACCCACCACTAGGGGCAACAGTGACCACCAGACTTTCGGAGCAGACTCCGGGTTTTGCTGTACTGGCTGAAGGGGTTCCTAACATTATTACCGGCCAAAACCTCATACCCAGACCGTGCCTAGGAAAATATAATGGATTGTGGACATCAGGCTACGGCCCAGTTCTTTAATACCCAGATCCAAAATTTAACTCAATCCCTACAGGAATTTTCCATTCGGGTCACTACCCAGGAGGGCATCCCCGAAACCCTCGTATCCTCAGGGACGCCTCAGCTTGCCAGACCGCTTCTCAGGAGACCGTAAGATATTCTGGAACTTCAAGGAGGGCTGCAAGTTGTACTTTAAACTTAGACCTATCTCTTCAGGATCTGAGATTCAACGCATGGGTATTATTATATCCCTTCTCCAAGGAGGTCCACAGTCCTGGGCCTTCAGCCTCAAACCAGAACATTCCTGTCTTACTTCAGTGGATTTGTTTTTTTGAGGCTCTGGGACTTTTGTACGATGATCCTGACCGAGTGGCATAAGCAGAAGCACCCCTACGGTCATTAAAACAAGGGGCTCGTTCGGCTGAGATATATTGTGCTGAATTTCGTTTGTGGTCTACCGACACGTTGTGGAATGATCCGGCACTCAGACACCAGTTTTGGTTAGGTCTGTCAGACCCTCTCAAGGACTCACTTGTTCGTTACCCTGTCCCAGAGACTCTTGAGGACTTCAGTAGGGTGGCCATCAGGATCGACCGACGCTTAAAAGAAAGACGAATGGAGAAGGATCGTGGGTCCTACGCTTGCTCAGATATATTTCTTCCCAGAACTCCAGATCTAACGGAACCTATGCAAGTTTGTACCCTTTGTTTATCTCACGAGGAAAGGTCTAGAAAACAGAGGCAGGGTCTCTGTATTTATTGTGGTCTCAAAGGACACTTTTTTCAGACCTGCCCATGCAAGTCGGGAAAAGACCAGGCCTAAACAAGACTGAAGAGGTGCGTTTAGGTATCCAGGTCGTCTCTGCACAAAATTCTCTTTTAGTTCCTGCTACTCTAACATTTCAGAATAAAAGTATCCCACTCAAGGCTTTTCTGGACAGCGGTGCAGCAGGTAACTTCCTTGACATTGATGTCACTAAACAGTTTCACATTCCATTGCTTGAGATGGAGAATGTCGTCACCGCCTGCAGGCTAGATGGAAGTCCTCTGGCAGGAGCTTGTATCCGATTCCAAACTCTTACACTCTCTCTAACTATTGAAGCTCTTCATACGGAGTTGATATCATTCTATTTGATTAGTTGTGCATCTGTCCCATTGGTCTTGGGACACCCGTGGTTATCTACTGATAACCCTGTTATAGACTGGAAGCAAGGGGAGATTATTTGTTGGAGTTCCTCATGTTCTGCCTCTTGTCTCTCCCTTCCTCTTCGTCTTGCTCAGCCTGTGGATTCTCTTCTTCCCAACTTCCTAAGTGAATTTTCTGATGTATTCTCCAAGAAAAAGGCAGATTCTCTACCTCCACATTGTTCCTACGATAGTGGTATTGACCTCTTGCTTGAAGCTATTTTACCGAAAAGTAGACTCTTCTCTTTCCCCGTTTCCCCGTGGAAACTAAAGCCATGGATGAATATGTTACGAAGAGTTTACAAAAAATGATTTATTAGGCCATCCAAGGCACCTTTGGGAGCTGGATTCTTTTTTATGACAAAAAAGGATGGTACCCTGCGGCCATGCATAGACTACAGAGGGTTAAATGCAATTACTGTCAAGAAGTTGTACCCACTCCCTCTAATTTCCGGGTTATTCGATCAAGTATGAGAAGCCAAGATATTTTCCAAGCTCGAGATAAGAGGTGCCTATATTTTGATCCGTATACGTCCTGTAGACGAATGGAAGACAGCTTTCAATACTCTTGCTGGTCACTTTGAATATTGTGCCATGCCTTTTAGGCTTTGTAATGCCCCAGCAGTCTTCCAATACCTTGTTAATGATGTGCTCCAAGAAGTCTACCTGGACGACATCCTTGTGTGTTCCTCTACCCGTGAAGAGCACATCATCAACATGAAGAAGGTTCTCCAGAGATTGCGTGTCACGGGCACTAGGAGTCTTTACCCAGGGATCACCAGGTGATAGGCTTACCAGAGCAGTATAGGTGGTAATATGGTACTCTGGTAGCAGGGTGATCACGGAACAGGAAATAGCAGATGATGAGATGCTCAGGAAAGTCTATGACTAGCAGCACTGGCAATATGGAGGTAGTAATACACGAGGAACTGTATGGACAAAGGACACGTGAAGGTAGTCAGTGGTCTGCGGTAGCAAGTTGTACCACTGCTATAGGGAGGAGGAATGTCCAACAGAAACGAGGAGGTGATGAGAGTCAGCGGTCTGCGGATAGCAAGTTGTACCGCTGTCTGAGTGAAGGAATGGAATCCAAGTGGAGGTATCCGGGGAGTCAGTGGTCTGCGTTAGCAAGTTGTACCACTGCTATGTGAGAGGATACTGGAACAGGTGAAACTGTAAACAGGGGTCAGTGGTCTGTCACTAGCAAGTTGTACCACTGAATATATATGTGAGGAGGTGCACGGGGAGAGACTGCAACACAATATATACACGGGCACCTTGACTTTGATCCACAGTAATATGCACAATATAAATGTATAAATGACTGAACAACACTGCCAATATAGAAAGTCTCTTGAAGTAATCCAGCACAAGTTAACACAGTCAATGATGGCAATAGACTCAGCGGATAGCAGACTCCAGAGGAGAACCAACACAGTCCAGCAAGATATGCAATACACCAGCACAGTCAATGAGAAGTATGCATACCGTGGTTCAGAAGCAGGCAGTCAGATAGGAGTGCAGCGATACCTGAGCGGCAGGAGGCCGGCTGGATGAGAAGTCCCAGGATACCTGAGGCAGAGGTCAGTAGGTGCAGCGCACAGATAAGTAGACCAACAGGGACGCGAATCCACAGGAATCAATAACACGTGGAACTGGACTCACGCAGGACCCAGGAGAGTGGAGATGATCCAGCAGAGGAGTAGTAGATGAGATATAAATCCAATGCAGACAGGAGGGTAGACCTGCGGGACACGTGAAGGCGTGGAGAGCGGATCAGCAGTAGATGGATGATAGCGCGGTCAGCAGCAGCAGGGCTCTGCGGTACACGGAGGTAACCAGTAGCAACCAATAGTTGTCAGTAGCGATGGAACACGGGAGAGCAGAGTAGACCAGGAGCTGTTAATCACGGAGAGTAGCAAATGGCAATGAGAGCAGCAGTCTCGAGGGAACACAGGAGAGCTGAGAAGAGACTGCAGTGCACAGGAGCAGCGGATAGGAATCAGCTAACTTGTCACGATGATGAACACAGGCGAGTTGTAGGCTGGAGGCTGTAGTGCACGGAAGCAGCGGGTAGACATCAGCTAACAATCCCGATGATGAACACAGGCGAGTTGTAGGCTGGAGGCTGTAGTGCACGGAAGCAGCGGATAGACAACAGCTAACAGTCACGATAATGAACACAGGCGAGTTGCAGGCTGAAGGCTTGTAGTGCACGGAGGCAGCGGATAGGAATCAGCTCACGGACTTGATGAGGAACAGGTGAGTGGATGTAAAGTAACGGTTGGAGTGCACAGAGGCAGCGGGTAGGAACCAGCAAACAGTCACAGTGAAATATAATAGCGATGATGTGGATTAGAGGACTGAAGTGCACGGAGGCAGCGGATAGGAATCAGCAAACAGTCACAATGATAAGTAATAGCGTTGAAGTGGTTTGGAAGACTGTAGCGCACGGAGGCAGCGGATAGGAATCAGCTAACAGTCACGATGATACAGTTGATGGTAGAAGTGGTATGGGAACCACAGTAGTAGAAGTGGTTTGGAAACCACAGAGGTAGAAGTGGTTTGGAAACCACAGGAATCAGCAGCGCTGAAAACACGAGGAATACAGGAACACCTTCAGAGACTCATAGGGAATGAGACTCCAAGATCAGGCAACGTGGTGTTGACCACAGGTGCTTAATATAGGGAGTGTTGCCTGATCTGCCAATTAAGTTAAAGGGACATACACTGAAGGGTAGGAAAGGGCTGCGCATGCGCAGACCCTCAGGATGGAGGACGGCCACGGTTCCTAAATGTCCGGGAAGAGGCACTCACGGTCCGGTGAGTGACAGTACCCCCCTTTTAAAGGTGGGCACAGAACGCCTGGAACCGGGCTTGTCCGGATTTTTGGAGTAGAACTTCTTCAAAAGGGCAGGAGCATTAAGATCTTCAGCTTTGATCCAAGAGCGCTCCTCAGGACCAAAGCCCTTCCAATGAACGAGGAAACGGAGGACTCCTCGCGAAATTTTTGCATCCAATACCTCAGTAATCTCGAAATCCTCCTCCTGATGAACTTGAACTGGCTGCGGAGCTGAGGGAGGAGTTGAGAAACGGTTGATGATAAGAGGTTTGAGTAAAGACACATGGAAGGCATTGGAAATCCGAAGATTCTTAGGAAGAAGAAGTTTCACACATACTGGATTGATTACTTGAATGATCCTATATGGACCAATAAAACGAGGGGCGAATTTCATAGATGGAACCTTCAAACGAATGTTTTTAGTAGATAACCAGACACGATCTCCAATTTTTAGTGGTGGAATAGCCCGCCTCTTCTTATCTGCGAAAGATTTATATTTGATAGATGTCTTCTTTAAACAGGTTTTGACCTGAGACCAGATATTTTTAAAGGTCTGACAAGCAATCTCCACCGCAGGAACTTGGGTGGGCGGGAGGGCAGGAAATTCCGGAAAAGACGGATGGTGACCGTAGACCACAAAAAATGGAGTTTTGGATGATGACTCGTGATACATGTTGTTATGGGCGAATTCAGCCCAAGGGAGCAACTCTACCCAGTTGTCTTGATTGACTGATGAGAACATCCTTATAAAAGTCTCAAGATCTTGATTGACACGTTCAGTTTGTCCGTTAGATTGCGGATGGTAAGAAGATGAGAGTGCTAATCGTATGCCCAAGGTTTTACAAAGGGCTCGCCAGAATCTGGAAACGAATTGTACTCCTCTATCCGACACAATCTCAGACGGACATCCATGGATACGGAAGATCTCTTTAATGAAATGTTCAGCCAGAATGGACGAGGAAGGCAAACCAGCCAGAGGAATGAAATGAGCCATCTTCGAAAATCTGTCCACCACCACCCAAATAGTGTTATGATTCTTACTAGGTGGTAAGTCAGTAACGAAATCCATACTAATATGGGTCCACGGTTTGGACGGAATGGGTAGTGGTCGCAGCAACCCTGCTGGAGTTCTGCGGGAGGATTTAAACTGGGAACATAGCTCACAGGAAGCAATGAACTCTTTGACGTCTCTCCTCATTGAAGGCCACCAGTAACTTCGAGAGAGAATCTCAAAGGTCTTGTGTTCACCGGCGTGCCCAGAAAAACGAGAGGCATGGAACCACGAAAGGATTTTCCTCCTTAGAGTAGGAGGCACGAGGGTCTTCCCAAATGGTAGCGTTTTGGTGGATGAAGCAGCCAGTGAGATACATTTGGGGTCTAGAATGGTATGGTTGGAAACCTCTTCTATATCAGAGGACGTCATAAAAGCTCTAGATAAAGCGTCAGCTTTTTTGTTCTTGGCAGCTGGTTTGAAGGTTATTATTAATTCAAAACGGGAAAAGAAAAGAGACCATCTTGCTTGACGAGGGTTCAAGCATTGGGCAGACTGGAGATATGACAAGTTCTTATGATCTGTGAAGATCGTCACCGGATGGCGAGCTCCTTCCAATAAGTATCTCCATTCCTCTAATGCAGCTTTGATAGCCAGTAACTCCTTGTCCCCGATAGTATAATTCTTCTCTGCGGGCAGGAGACCCCGAGAATAGAAGGCACAAGGATGAAATTTTTGCTGTTCCGAGCGTTGGGAGAGAATAGCTCCTAAGCCCACATTAGAGGCATCTACTTCCAGGAGGAAGGGGAGTGTCACATCAGGCTGTCGAAGAATTGGAGCCGAAGAGAAGGACTCTTTTAGTATTTGAAAGGCTTGAAGAGCCTCAGGTGACCATTGCTTAGGATTAGCCCCCTTCCTAGTCAAGGCCACAATAGGAGATGCAATGGAAGAAAAGTCTTGAATGAAGCGTCTATAGTAATTGGCAAAACCTAAAAAACGCTGGATGGCACGAAGAGTAGTTGGCTGGGGCCAATGTAGTACAGCATTCACCTTGTCGGGATCCATTTTCAGGCCAACTCCGGAAACTATATACCCCAAGAATGGAATCTGGGGTAATTCGAATGAACATTTTTCTAATTTACAGAACAATGAATTTTTCCGTAGCCTGGAAAGGACTTCTGCCACATGTTGGTGGTGAGAAGGCAGGTCCTGTGAAAAGATCAATATGTCGTCCAGGTAGACGACGAAACATACATATAATAAGTCCCGGAAGATCTCATTAATGAAACCTTGAAAAACAGCGGGGGCATTACACAGCCCGAAAGGCATTACCAGATATTCGTAATGCCCGTCTCTGGTGTTAAACGCTGTCTTCCATTCGTCACCGGAACGGATTCTGATTAAATTGTAGGCACCACGAAGATCCAACTTAGTAAAGATACGGGCTCCCTTGATGCGATCGAATAGCTCAGTGATCAGCGGAATGGGGTACCGATTCTTGATAGTAATGGCATTGAGTCCACGAAAATCTATGCAAGGGCGTAAAGATCCATCCTTCTTTTTAACGAAGAAGAACCCAGCTCCAGCGGGAGAGGTGGAAGGTCGAATAAACCCACGCTGGAGGTTCTCCTGTATATACTCAGATGTAGCTTGAGTTTCAGGTAACGAGAGTGGATAGACCCGGCCCCTGGGGGGAGTCTTGCCAGGTAGAAGGTCGATCGGACAATCCCAAGAACGATGAGGAGGAAGACGTTCAGACTGAGCTTTATCAAAAACATCAGTAAATGCAGCATATTGAGGAGGGAGTCCCGGTGAGGTAGATGAGATGGAAGATTGCTGTACTTTGAGAGGAATGACTTGGGAAAGGCAACGATGGTGACATTCAGACCCCCAAGACGTGACTTGAGGGGTGCGCCAGTCAATCTGGGGAGAGTGACACTGAAGCCATGCAAGGCCTAAGACAATTGGACTTGTCGTAACAGGAAGGATTAAAAACGATATTTCTTCATGATGCAGGGCACCAATCTGAAGGGTTACTGGAGACGTACTCTGAGTGATGAGACCGTTGATGAGACGTGATCCATCTATAGCCGTCACAGTAATGGGTGTTTTTAAGGTAATCACAGGTAGAGACCATTGATTTACTAATGATTTGGAAATAAAATTTCCTGCTGCTCCGGAATCAATCAATGCCTGTGACTCAAAGGTTTTGGTAGCACAGGAAATCGTAACGTCAAAGGCACAGACTTTAGATTTCATGGAAGATGGAGAGGACTCCAGGGACCCTAACTTCACCTCTCCAGAACTAGTTAGGGCCTGGCATTTCCCGATCTCTTAGGGCAAGAGCTGAGCATATGAGTGGAATCAGCACAATAGATACAGAGTCTATTCTTTACTCTTCGTTTCCTCTCCTCTGAAGATAATTTGGAACGTCCTATCTCCATGGGAATCACAGAGGGTGAAACTGGACGAAATTGAGGGTTAGAACGAAGAGGTGCTTTAGCCGAAGTTGTTTTCTCAGCCTCTCTTTCACGAAATCTCATATCAACACGATGGCAAAGAGAGATCAGATCTTCAAGTGACGAAGGAAGCTCCTGGGTAGTCAGTGCATCTTTAATTTTATCGGAGAGCCCCTGCCAGAAGGCGGCAACTAGAGCTTCAGTGTTCCACTGAAGTTCAGAGGCTAAGATCCTAAATTGAATGACGTACTGTCCTACTGTATGAGATCCTTGTCGCAGACGGAGGATGCTGGAAGCAGCGGAGGTCACACGACCTGGTTCATCGAACACACTTCGAAATGTAGCAATGAATTTGGCACTATCTTGCAATATTGGGTCGTTTCTTTCCCACAGAGGGGAGGCCCAAGCCAGGGCTTGTCCAGAAAACAAAGAGATAAGATAGGCCACTCTGGAACGATGGGTAGTAAAATTTTGAGGTTGGAGCTCAAAATGGACTGAACATTGGTTAAGGAAACCCCTACAAGTTTTGGGGTCCCCATCGTACTTTGACGGAGTAGGCAGGTGAAGCGTAGAAGCTGTAGACACCTGGGATGGCACTGGGGAAACGGAGGAAAGCACAGGAGCCTCAGTAGTAGCTGTCACTGTCTGTCCAGATGTTCCTTGGGAGGTTAACGATTGATAACACTGAAGTAACAGCTGTTGGCGGGCATCCTGTTGCTCTACACGGCTGACCAGATGCTGCAGCATCTCTTTGGCTGTAGGTTCCGTATCTGGGTCTGTCATGGCCTGATCTTACTGTCACGGGCACTAGGAGTCTTTACCCAGGGATCACCAGGTGATAGGCTTACCAGAGCAGTATAGGTGGTAATATGGTACTCTGGTAGCAGGGTGATCACGGAACAGGAAATAGCAGATGATGAGATGCTCAGGAAAGTCTATGACTAGCAGCACTGGCAATATGGAGGTAGGCATACACGAGGAACTGTATGGACAAAGGACACGTGAAGGTAGTCAGTGGTCTGCGGTAGCAAGTTGTACCACTGCTATAGGGAGGAGGAATGTCCAACAGAAACGAGGAGGTGATGAGAGTCAGCGGTCTGCGGATAGCAAGTTGTACCGCTGTCTGAGTGAAGGAATGGAATCCAAGTGGAGGTATCCGGGGAGTCAGTGGTCTGCGTTAGCAAGTTGTACCACTGCTATGTGAGAGGATACTGGAACAGGTGAAACTGTAAACAGGGGTCAGTGGTCTGTCACTAGCAAGTTGTACCACTGAATATATATGTGAGGAGGTGCACGGGGAGAGACTGCAACACAATATATACACGGGCACCTTGACTTTGATCCACAGTAATATGCACAATATAAATGTATAAATGACTGAACAACACTGCCAATATAGAAAGTCTCTTGAAGTAATCCAGCACAAGTTAACACAGTCAATGATGGCAATAGACTCAGCGGATAGCAGACTCCAGAGGAGAACCAACACAGTCCAGCAAGATATGCAATACACCAGCACAGTCAATGAGAAGTATGCATACCGTGGTTCAGAAGCAGGCAGTCAGATAGGAGTGCAGCGATACCTGAGCGGCAGGAGGCCGGCTGGATGAGAAGTCCCA
The DNA here is from genome assembly GCF_038048845.1 of Mixophyes fleayi. Lineage (NCBI taxonomy): Eukaryota > Metazoa > Chordata > Amphibia > Anura > Limnodynastidae > Mixophyes > Mixophyes fleayi. Next base: position 4,220,777 of record NC_134404.1, on the reverse strand, counting down.
GGATACCTGAGGCAGAGGTCAGTAGGTGCAGCGCACAGATAAGTAGACCAACAGGGACGCGAATCCACAGGAATCAATAACACGTGGAACTGGACTCACGCAGGACCCAGGAGAGTGGAGATGATCCAGCAGAGGAGTAGTAGATGAGATATAAATCCAATGCAGACAGGAGGGTAGACCTGCGGGACACGTGAAGGCGTGGAGAGCGGATCAGCAGTAGATGGATGATAGCGCGGTCAGCAGCAGCAGGGCTCTGCGGTACACGGAGGTAACCAGTAGCAACCAATAGTTGTCAGTAGTGATGGAACACGGGAGAGCAGAGTAGACCAGGAGCTGTTAATCACGGAGAGTAGCAAATGGCAATGAGAGCAGCAGTCTCGAGGGAACACAGGAGAGCTGAGAAGAGACTGCAGTGCACAGGAGCAGCGGATAGGAATCAGCTAACTTGTCACGATGATGAACACAGGCGAGTTGTAGGCTGGAGGCTGTAGTGCACGGAAGCAGCGGGTAGACATCAGCTAACAATCCCGATGATGAACACAGGCGAGTTGTAGGCTGGAGGCTGTAGTGCACGGAAGCAGCGGATAGACAACAGCTAACAGTCACGATAATGAACACAGGCGAGTTGCAGGCTGAAGGCTTGTAGTGTACGGAGGCAGCGGATAGGAATCAGCTCACGGACTTGATGAGGAACAGGTGAGTGGATGTAAAGTAACGGTTGGAGTGCACAGAGGCAGCGGGTAGGAACCAGCAAACAGTCACAGTGAAATATAATAGCGATGATGTGGATTAGAGGACTGAAGTGCACGGAGGCAGCGGATAGGAATCAGCAAACAGTCACAATGATAAGTAATAGCGTTGAAGTGGTTTGGAAGACTGTAGCGCACGGAGGCAGCGGATAGGAATCAGCTAACAGTCACGATGATACAGTTGATGGTAGAAGTGGTATGGGAACCACAGTAGTAGAAGTGGTTTGGAAACCACAGAGGTAGAAGTGGTTTGGAAACCACAGGAATCAGCAGCGCTGAAAACACGAGGAATACAGGAACACCTTCAGAGACTCATAGGGAATGAGACTCCAAGATCAGGCAACGTGGTGTTGACCACAGGTGCTTAATATAGGGAGTGTTGCCTGATCTGCCAATTAAGTTAAAGGGACATACACTGAAGGGTAGGAAAGGGCTGCGCATGCGCAGACCCTCAGGATGGAGGACGGCCACGGTTCCTAAATGTCCGGGAAGAGGCACTCACGGTCCGGTGAGTGACATTGCGAGAAAATCAACTGTTTGCAAAACTAAATAAGTGTGAGTTCTGTATCACAAAGATCGCCTTCCTGGGTTTCGTTATATCTCCCTCAGGCTTCGCTATGGATCCCAGTAAGGTGCAAGCTGTTTTGGAGTGGGTTCAACCTTTAAGTGTAAAGGCAGTCCAACGCTTTCTAGGTTTTGCTTATTATTATAGGCGTTTTATTGATTCTTTCTCGTGGCTCCTATCACCGCTCTTACACGGAAAGGAGCAGATCCAAAAAATTGGACCCCTCAAGCAATCAAAGCTTTTGAGACCTTAAAGCATGCCTTTTCCTCAGCTCCTGTTCTTCGTCATCCTGACCCGAAGCTACCATTCTTTGTTGAGGTGGACGCCTCTGATATTGGGGTTTGTGCCATGCTCTCTCAGGTTTTGCCGGACAATAACAGACTTAATCCGTGTGCCTACCTTTCTCGAAAATTCTCCATGGCTGAGATCAACTACGAGTTGTTGGCCATCAAGTGGGCATTCGAAGACTGGAGACTTCCAACCACCAGATCACTGTATACACAGACCACAAAAACCTCATTTACATCCAATCCGCTAAAAGACTGAATTCCAGGCAAGCCCGATGGGCCCTGTTCTTTACCCAATTCCAATTTATGATCACGTATAGGCTCAAAAAGTATCAAAAGCAGATGTGCTTTCACGCAGCTTCCAATCACTGCAAGAGAGTCCTCCTGGTCCCATGCCTTTCACTCCGGATCAAAACATCATTGTTGGAATCACTCAGGACCTTCAGTCTACACTCCAACGTTTCCAGGATCAAGCCCCTGCAAATACTCCAGCACACCTCTTATTTGTTCCATTTTCCCTCAGGGAAGCAGTCTTGTCATACTTCTAAAGTAGCAGGATATCCCGCAATCCTAAAAACCTTTAAGTTGTTTAGACGTTCTGTAGGGTGGCCTGGAATGAAGAAGGATGTGGCTTCTTTCATTTCTGCTTGTGTGGTCTGTGCCCAGACAGAAAGTTCCTAGAACCCAACCCATGGGGGACTTCCTGCCACTGTCTATTCCTCATAAGCCTTGGTCTCACATTTCAATGGATTTTGTGGTGGACCTTCCTGAGTCTCGTGTATGCCATACAATTTGGGTAATTGTCGACCGATTCAGCAAACAAGTCCACTTTGTTCCACTCTCTCGGCTTCCTAATGCCAAAGCTCTTTTGAATCTATTTGTGAGGCACATCGTCAGACTGCACGGTCTTCCAGAGGACATTGTTTCCGATAGAGGCTCACAGTTAATCGCTACCTTCTGGAAAAAATTTTGCCTTTACTCTTCAAGCCAGTTATATTTTCCTCCAGGTTCTCACTCTGGGCCCAGACCAAACCTCCCCCGATTATGGTCGAAAGAGAACCTGAGTTCGAAATAGTTAAAATCCTAGACTCTAAGCTTAGGAGAGGTCAGCTCAATTTCCTTTTCCACTGGAGAGGTTTTGGGCCAGAAGAAAGATCCTGGGTTCCTAGTGCTGATGTCCATGCGGATATCTTTTTTTAAAGAGTGTCCCAAGAAACCAGGTTTTAGGGGTCTCCTAACCCCTCGTCAAGGGGGAGTACTGTTATGACTTCCCGGGCTCTCTGTCAGAGTAACTAGATAGATAGATAGTTAGTTAGGGAGTGTCTCTCTGTCTGTCTACCCCACCCCTTAGATTGTATGCCCCTTTGAGCAGGGTCATCGCTCCTCCAGTCTTCACCACTTTTAACTCTGCTCTCCAGCTACCAGCCCTCCTCCTCGAGGACCTTCTTCCATCCCCTCTCGCTCCCTCCTCTCCCTCTGGGAGTTTCCCTGTCACTCGTGCCCTCCCTCCTGGGCTCCGTCGTATGCGGACTCTCTCCTCCCCCTACCCTAGCGTTGAGCTCATTGAGTTACTGTGCTTATTGTTTACTGTACTGTGCTGTCTCACCTCGTATTGTAATTTTGTTTGTCCCTGTACGGCGCCACAGACACCTAGTGGCGCCCTATAAATAAAAATTAATAATAATAATAATAATAGGCAGTTAGGTAAGTTTAGTTAGCCACTGGGTGTTTTAGATAGGTAGTTAGTTTAGTTCTTAAATAGATTAGTTTAGGTAGATTAGATAGGCAGATAGATTAGCTAGATAGATTAGATAGGTATTAGATAGGGTCAGTTAGGTCTGTTCTCTGTCAGAATCTGCCCTCTAATCATGCTGTCATTATGCGTCCAAAAAATATATAAAATCAGTGCTGAAATGACGGAACTAATTACCTAACAACTATTTTTAACACTATTTTTTTGACAACACAATTGAAACAGTGCACTGTTAATTACAGCACATATACAATAAAAAATATATGTATAATAATTGCATTATTACATATAGACTGATATGGGCACGATGTCCATGGTTTATACACAGTCAGTTTGTTGTAATCTGATAGAGTTTTCCGTCATGCGGTAACTCTTCTAAAAATAGTGGAGAATCCCAGCTCTACCTCAAAAGCTTAAATACAAAACAAATGGTTGAAAAGACAATTATGAAGAGCTAATTCTTACATTATATGATGGAAAAGAATATATGAGCTTTTAAATTTGTATATTACTCCACAATAGATCTCCTATACCACAAGATGGACTAGATTCTTCCGTCAGTAGTAATTATATCTCCTATCTCCGTAAATCGGAGGAAGAGACAAAAGATCTGGACCGTTATTCCAACAGTAAACTGACCGTGCCACTTGAAGCAAATAGTCACAAATGCATCCTATAAAAGAATAAATAGCGATACTTTCCTGGTACGTGCTGTAAGCCCAGATGGTAAACACTTTCAGCCAAATCCCACTCAGTAGGTAATTTTTAATCCACCTCTCGTGCAGAGTTTGTGACATGAACGCTGAAATGTGGTTGAATCCATTAACTAAGCCCAAATGGCGTTGCCACTGAGTAGTATATAATTCCAATTGAGTAGTCAGTAAAGCACTTTGCTGTTACGTAATTAATTGCCGTCAACAGACAAATAATTAGTCCTTTAGATCCACTTACATCATATGATTTATAGGACCTGATATACGAGAGTATTAGATATGAGTTATCTCAATCCAATCCCGCACAACAAATAGTATATGGGCAGTGCTTGTTCCTTTCTGATGCGTTTCTTAACCCACCGGTGATTTCATCAGAGGATATATAGGATCATATTCAAAGTAGGTCTCCTTTTATAACCGGACATGCTAATCCGCTATCAGTTCTAGGTCTCCATGTCTGCACCCAATTAGCACAATTATATATTAACTGTTCGTTGTCTTGTTAATATTGTAACACATAGGAAATACTTAATTTTACTTTAGTAGTTTTATAAAAAATATATATACATGAAAATCATATAACTAATAACAAATAAATAAACATATCCTCATATATCTTACAATATAAGACACAATAATATCTGTCAAACCTACCCAAACATAATGAACCTGTTAGTCAATATATGCGGATTCAGACATGATATAAATATATGTCTAAACTTAAAATCTAAAACATTTTAATTAATTTTAATTAAATAATTATAAAAGATATATATTCTCTCAATTATTTTTTTTTCTTTATTTTTATATATATTTCTTACATTTTACTAAAAAGTTGTATATATCATTATGCTATTACATCCCAATTAAAAACAAATATTTATTCATAGCTAGATAATTTGTACAAAACAATCACTATCTTGATTAAAATAATTAGCTCCTTCATTTAGAAAACAATATCATATTATTTGTTTATTATATTAGAGTCTATGTACAATATGTACAATAATAGCCCCCAAGTGGGACTTTTATAATGAACATATATCCATATGTCTTGTGACAACTATCTATAAATATATATTTATCTCGAATATGTCCATCTAAATAAATCTGAAAGTATGTTAAAGGGTAACAAATATGATATATCTGAAAATCCTAAAATAGTCAGAAATTATTATCATCTCAAGATACATGATCCTCACAAAACCCATATTCTTTATGAGAAAATGTCATTCAACTCTACGACTTCATTTAGTCCTGATGGATTCAGTGTATTGAGCTGATGAATCTAGAACACTTCTTGTTTACATAATCTTTTATATCGGTCTCCTCCTCTCAATGTGTTTTTAATGTGTTCTACCCCACAGACTATCAGATCTTTGATATCTCCATAATGAACCAAATTAAAGTGTCTAGAAACACTATGATTTATTTTCCTATTTATTATATTTCTTCTATGTTTCAGAAATCTGAGTTTGAGGGGTCTTGTAGTTCTCCCGACATATATCATGTTGCAACTACATCTTAAAATATATATAACATAACTTGTATTACAATTGATGAGTCCTTTAATCCTATATTGACCATTCAAATGTGTAAACTCAATCGTTCTGTTAGCCATATGAGTACACGTAGTACATCTATCTTTCCCCTTCCCATTCCCCTTCCCCTATCCCTATCCTTCGTCTCTCCCCTGTGTTTTCTGTCAGTCCACCCTTCCCCTTAGATTGTACGCTCCTTTGAGCAGGGCTTTTTCTCCTCCTGTCTTCACTACTTTTAACTCTGCTCACCAGCTACCCTGCCTTCCTCCTTGAGGACCCTCTTCCCGCGTCCCCTCTCGCTCCCTTCTCTTCCCCCTGGGGGTCTCCCTCTCATCTGTGCCCTCCCTCCTAGTGCCGTTGCTGGCTGACCTTCCCCTCTCCCCTCCCCTCTAGCTGTGCCTTGAGCTCACTGAGTTACTGTGATTATTGTTTACTATTCTGTGCTGTCTCACCTTGTATTGTAATCTTGTCTGTCCCTGTACGGCGCCGCGGACACCTAGGGGCGCCCTCTAAATAAAAATTAATAATAATAATAATAATAATCTTTCCCACATTTAAAACAACCTTCTATTCTACTAGGAATCCAATTTGACCTTGGAGTATGTCCTATGGTTCTGGGAGATTTTTTTAGAAGACTAGGGGCTAAAATATTCTTTAGATTCAGATTTCCTTTAAATGTCACTTTAGGATTATCCAGTAATAATTTCCTAAGTACATTATCCTGTCGTAAAATGGGGTAATTCTTTTTGATCATATTTTTTATCATCATAGATTTTTTATTATATTTTGATATAAAAGCTATTGAAGAGAAATTTTCTTTGTTTTTTCTTTCAATAAGCTTTTCCAATGATGTTTTAGCCATTACCATATTATTTCTATCCATATTTTCGACCTCCTCCAGTGACTTTTTAAGCAGATCCTCTGGATAGCCTCTTTCTCTAAAATCCTTCAACATATCAGTGGCTTGTGTGTCAAAAATAATTTCTGAAGTGCAATTCCTTTTTAAACGCATAAATTGTCCTTTTGGTATATTATGTTTCCACCTATTATAATGTGCACTTTTGTAATGAAGATAATTGGCCACGTCAACCCTTTTTTTGAAAGTAGACGTTTCCAATCTACCTTTCTGAACAGTGAACTGTAAATCCAAAAGATCCATATTTGATTTGTCATAGCGACTAACAAACTTTAAATTAAATTCATTTTCATTTAATGCTCTGACAAAAGCCTCGACACATGTTTCTCCCCAAATAATAAACAAGTCATCTATGTAACGGCCATAGAGGACCAGGTCAGCGCCAAATCCGCCCCCCCCAAACTTGGGCCTCCTCAAAGGCTCCCATGTATAGGTTGGCGTAACTCGGCGCAAGCCTGATCCCCATGGCCGTGCCCGTCATCTGTAACTAATACCCATTGTCGAACAAAAAATAATTATGTGACAGTATAAATTGAATTGAGTCCACAATGAAACCACTGTGTCTCATGTTTAATTCCAAATCTTCCCTTTGAATACTATTCATCACCTCAAGACCCTTTTTATGTGGAATGTTACTATAGAGAGACTCTACATCAAGGGTTAAAAAAACATAATTCTCTTTCCACTCCAATCCTTTTAACATCTCCATAAAATGCATAGAGTCACGAATGTATGATTTTAACTTGGTAACCCTTAGCTGTAAAAAAGTGTCAACATAGAAGGACAATGAGGAAGTTAATGACCCTATGACCGATAATATTGGTCTCCCGGGGGGTGTATTCAGATCTTTATGTAATTTTGGTAAATGGTAATAAATTGCAGTTAATGGATGTGTAGGAAAAATAAATCTGTATTCATCTTTGTTTATTACATCTTGCTCTAAGGCTAAATCTAAGAATATTTTCAAATCCTTATGAAATTCCATTGTGGGATTTCCATTAAGGCGTTCATAAAAGACAGTATTATTAATCTGTCTATACGCTTCTCTCATATAATCTAGCCTATCTTGTACAAGAACCCCACCGCCTTTATCTGCTGAACGTAAAACTATGGACAGATCGTTCTTCAATTCTTTAAGAGCTCTTTTTTCTAAAAAATTTAGATTAAAATATTTCTCTCTTGGTTTTTCACATAATGTTTTAAAATTATTTAGAGTGATCTGATAGAAACATTCAATATGAAGTCCTTTAACTGAAGTTGGGTAAAATTCAGACTTATATTTAAATTTGTTTTTCTGGGAGTATACTACTCTTTTCTTGGTACTATCAAAAAGAAATGTGTCTCCTTCTAAATATACCTCACTACTTTCATTTTTAAGTTCTACCAGTATTTGTAAACAGTCAAAATCTTCTTAATCTAGAACTATGGGGTTTACATCTCCGTCAATTTTAACCAGTGATTTATTAGCAAAGTACTTTTTTCTACATAATGTTCGAACAAAACGATTTAACTCCACAAATAATTCAAACATATTTGGTTCAGATGAAGGGGCAAAATTAAGCCCCTTTGCCAAAAATGATAATTTTGAATCATCTAGTTCCTTGGACGATAGATTATAAACCCCTTTTGTGTTTATTTTGATCTTACTTTTCTGCTCTGATCTCTTTCCTCCTCTCTTACCTCTCGTAATCATCTTAGACTTTCAGGGGTATTCTCCAACAGAGGTTGGTACTGATTCCGATGGAAAAATGGAAAAACCTCCTTTTTTCCGGACTCTGTCTCTTTCCTAAAAAAAAACCTCCTCATCTGTATCTTGATTCCCAGAAGCTCTACAAAATCTTTTGGATCTGGCTCCCAAATGATTTCCAAGAGGAGATTTAATTGGTGATTTTTTTTTCTCTCAATAGGATTAAAATCCTTTCTCTGTTTCTTTTCTACCCCTCCTCTATCATTCCACATCTCTCTAGAATTAATATATCTATTCTGTCTCCCATTTGGTTGTCTATATCTATTCGTTGACATGTTCTTATTCTATCTTTTTTGTAATCATCTTTGTCTCTATTGAGCTTTTTCATTTTTATCGCAATAATGTCCCTTTCATACTCCTCTACTCTTTTGTTGATTATTTTGTCCTTTTCTTAAAAAAATTCATCATTTTTAAATTGTTCTAATTCTATCTTAATTTTATCTATCTATTTTTCTAATTCTTTTAATCAAGATAGACAAAATCTAGCGTGATATCGTCTAAAAACTTCAAAAATTTATTAAAACTTCACATACAATCAAAATAGTGTGCGATTGCTCCTACCAGAAATCAAGTTCTTAGCGCATATAATGCAGAAGTCAGATGTAACAAATCCCGGGATGACCTTTCCGCTTCAATGCCTTCAAACAGATAGCTAATATAGCGCTCAACACACTCCCATGGATCAGTCTTATCACCCCGACGCGTTTCAACCGTCTAGCAGTCTTTGGTAATTTTTGAAGTTTTTAGACGATATCACGCTAGATTTTGTCTACTTCTTTCTTTGACTACCATTATATGTGGACATCGATGTTGGAGAAGAAGGGATTAAAGTGAAACTAATTCCAAAAGTTCTGATATCGGGAGGAGCTCTTCTAATATTTTATATGCCTATATAATCCAGAATTCTGGTAGGAATCCATCTTTTATTATTACCACGAAGGTGATGGGAAGGTGTATATTACTTTGAAGCACAATATTTGTGTCATGGAACAAGCTACCTTCTATACTTCATAAGAGTGGAACTTTTATTATGGACATGTTTGACATACATGTGTTGATTTTGATATAATATTTATTTTCATCTATGAGAACGTATAAGCGCTGAATGTCTTGATGTAACACTGTTGTTATCGATAATATTTAGGCTATATACCCTTGTATCAGGATTTTGGCTGCATTTAGGATCATAGAGCACTGTATTAGTGGTCATCTATTTTTTATATCGTGTCTCCTCCTGTCTCTCAGCCATCTCAACTTGGATGTCCCAACGCTTCCTTAAACTCAATATTTCCAAGACTGAGCTTATAGTCTTCCCCTATGCCAGTACTCTCCAACCTCCCCCCCTCTCTATTTCTGTTAATAACACTACCCTCATTTCTGTCCCCCAAGTCCGATGCCTTGGTGTCATCCTTGATTCCTCCCTCTCATTCAAGCCTCACATTCTGTCCCTCTCAAAATCCTGCTACTTACACCTTCGGAATATATCTAAGATACGTCCCTTTCTCACCACGGAAGTCACGAAAACCCTTGTTCACTTGCTTGTTATCTCTCGCCTTGACTACTGTAACCTCCTTCTCTCTGGCCTACCTGATTCTCGCCTTGACCCTCTTAAGTCTATCCTCAATGCTGCTGCCCGCCTCATTTTTCTCTCCCTCTGCTCTGTATCTGCAGTCTCCCTCCAACAGTCACTACATTGGCTCCCCATACCCTACAGAATTAAATTTAAACTCCTCACCCTCATCTTTAAAGCTCTTAGTCAATCTTCCCCTCTCTACATCTCCAATCTCATCTCTACCTACACTCCTACCCACCCCTCCGCTCTGCCTGTGACTGCCGCCTCACTACTTCACTGATCAACTCCTCTCACTCTCGTCTTCAGGACTTTGCCCGGGCTGCTCCCCTGCTGTGGAGCGATCTTCCACGTTCCATCAGGTTAGCATCTACTCTCAAAGGCTTCAAGCGTGCCCTTAAGACTCATTTCTTTATTCAAGTCTATCAGTCCTCCTCCTAACTTCCTTGTCCTGGCTCTCTCCCCCAGTTAGTACCACCCTATTTGTGTCTCCCCCTTCCCTTTAGAATGTAAGCTCTCATGAACAGGGCCCTCTTTCCTTGTGTGCTCCTTCTACTGTTTCTTCACCCTCTGAACCTTTTGGCCTGCTTCGCTAGCCCTGTTTTACTTGTCCTCCTAAGCTTTGGCCTTCTTCTCGCCGATTTCTACCATCCCTTTCACTATCTGTCCCAGAAATAATCTGATTTGCTTTACCCTGTCACCTGTGTTTGTATACATTTTTGTATCATGTTGTGTCTTGATTCTGTTTTCTGTATATGTAATGTACGGCGCTGCGGACCCTTTGTGGCGCCTTATAAGTCAAAGATAATAATAATAATAGGCAGCAAACTTGCGGGATGGGATTTATGGCCATGTTTTTAACAGAAATAGAAATGTCAGACAGGAAGCTTCTGTTTTTGGGTGGGAATACTATTAATTCAGTTTTAGAAAGACTGAGTTTGAGTTGACGAGAACACATCCAAGATGAAATTGCAGAAAAACAGTCAGTAACGCGAGACAACACAGATGGTGAAAGATCAGGAGAGGATAGATAGATTTGTGTTTCATCCGCATAGAGATAATACTGAAATCCAAAGGAGCTTATTAGTTTTCCAAGAGAAGTGGTGTAGATAGAGAATAGAGAAGGACCTAGGACTGAGTCTTGTGGTCTCCAACTGATAAAGGAAGCGGAGCAGAGGTGGATCCAGAAAAATTAACACTGAAAGAGCAATTAGATAGGTAGGATGAGAACCAGGATAGGAGAGTGCCTTCAAGACCTAGGGATTGTAGCGTTTATATGAGAAGAGATTGGTCAACAGTGTCAAATACAGCAGAGAGGTCCAGGAGAATTAGAAGAGATTATTGGCCTTCAGTTTTGCTGTGATCAAATCATTGACAACCTTGGTCAGCATAGTCTCTGTGGAGTGTTGAGAGTGAAAGCCAGACTGAAGAGGATCCAATAGGTTGTTTGCTGTAAGAAACTATGTGAGGCGCATGTAGGCAATTCTCTCTAGAAGCTTGGAGGGGCACGGGAGCTGAGATAATTTGAGAGAGAGTTTGGGTCAGAATTTTGTTTTTTTTTTAAATAGGAGTAATCACTGCAGATTTGAATGCTCTTGGGTGTGGGTATAAGTTACCTGAAGATCCCCACACATGCAACTTATACACCAATGTCTATAAGTGAGGACAGGTGATGTAGTGTAATAGATGTTGCAATAAGTTGGGTTCCTGACCATCTTTATATTACAAAACAAATCTTTATTTATACTCCTTCTCCTCCAGCACAATACTTGGGTTACAGATAATAACACATCATTTTTCCATAAAATCCATCTCATTTCAATCATGTTCTCTCAGTTATGATATAATTCTCATCCTCTTCTGCTCTCATCTGTGCAACTATGTTTGTGTTTTAAAAAGTATTTAACAGGAACGTGTATATAAGTTAAATACTGACTGTTTTTTCATATAGCACACAAATATCAACTTTAAATTTCAATGTACAAATAAGCTATCAAGTATTTGTGTGTTACATGAAAAAACAGTCAGTATTTAACTTATGTGCAAAACAGAAAACTAGTTTTCACCCCTTGTATTGTAACATGGTTTTGTCCAGGAGACTTAAATAAGATACTTCTTAACTTAAAATCCTTAATGAATCAGGCCCTAGGTCTTTGTAATTACAGCCATGGAGCCAGTGCTAAGAAGGAAATAAAGTGAAATCAGTACCTTAAAACTGCGTTGTGTCCGAAAAATGGAAGTCCATGAGTAGTATGTTTTTTGTTTAAGCCCAATGAAAGACATACTGCTCATGGACTTCCTTTTTTCGGACACAACGCGGTTTTAAGGTACTGATTTCACTTTATTTCCTTCTTGGCGTGCCATCTCTGGAACTTTTTATGCAACTAATAGTTTATCGGATGGACATATGCAGCTAAAAATAAGGTGTGTGGAATCAATTTTGTTTTTTCCCTAATGCAACTTTAAATGAACTTATTAATATATATTTTTGGCTTGGACTCTGTTTTTCTCTGAACAGTCTGGTTCCAGGAAATTTCTGCAGTTTTTGGATATATGCAGGCTGTTTTTATTTGATTTTGGTTTCTGTTTTTCTGGTTTTGTTTTTCTGTTGATTTTTTTTTTTTGTAAATTGGTTCTGTTTTTATGCATATTTATGCTTATAAATTTTAAAGTTTCCCTTTTCCCAATTTCTGGTGTTCTGTATATTAGCAAATGTAATAGCGCCGGGGAGTGTGTTTCTGTTTTGTTCTGTTTTTTAGGGAGGATTGGGGACTCCTCTCTTTCTCCCCTTTTGTTTGGCAGCTTTGTATATAATTCTACTTGCAGAGCGCTGGTATAATCTTTTCTTTTTTGCTTGGCATCAGCAATGCTTAGATCAAAGTATGTCTTTTGTGATTCCCCAGATGGGAAGGCAGAAAAACATATTACATAATACAGAGAGAAAGTTAAATAAGGAACACATGTTCCATGACCTGTTTATTTCACAACTGAAAAATAAGGTCCAAAAATAAGGGACAAGGACTTGTCAACTTAATGAAAACTAATGTTATAAAGGCCAAAAATGTCAGCGTTGACGTAAGTCCAGGAGGGACTGGCTCTAAATATGATAGGTAACGTTCTCTATAAAAGACATCCTAACTGAAGATACGTTGTCAATTGGCATCGAGACCGCGTCCTGCTTCACTTAGTAACTAAGGGCTGTATCTTATCTTTTAATAAAAATTAGAAATATTATATTGGAAATCTGATCATCTCAATTATTGCTTAATGAGAAGAGTAAAGAAATCTTACTCAACGGCAAAGAGAAGAAAGAGGTACTGGGGACGATCTACTGATGGTGGGAGTCTAGAAATGGGTGCTGCCCATTAGAAACGAATGATAGGGAGGGGAAGATGCCATGATCCGGATAATGGTTGTAAGGAGATTGTAACTAAATTATTAAACAGAATGAGCAACCAAATGAAGCGACAATCGGCACTTTGGAATGACTATCGTTCATCGTGTTTATCAGGTTATTGGCCCGATAACTGGCAGAAAAGTCTCCAGTGTGTACCAGGACTTAGCCGGCACAGTTTTAATTGCTAATAAATAGACAAAACAAATATGTGTCACCTTCAACAGTGTCTTCTTTAAATTAAATAGATTACCATATTACCATAAACCAATAGATAATTAACAATGTTACAGCTCTGCAATACAACTAATGTTGAACTATGGAGACATAACAAAAGCAGCCTAAAAATCTGTTGATTATTTGAATTCAGAGAAGTGTCGCCTTAAGTAATGATTTCTATTTGAAATGCCTCAATCTAATAGATGGTAGGAGTGAAATAAAAAAATTAAGAAATATGGTGGAAAAGAGAAGTGCAGGGTGGTACCACTAGTGACTGACTTACTTGGACACATACATCATTCTCCTTATCTTGTACATGTTCAGCTCACTATAACACTTTCAGATACAAAATGATCCCCCTCATCCTGTTGCACATTAGCAAATTTCAAAGTACATCCTCAATGTCTATGTCTAACTCATCATCATTACTACTTATCTTCACATTTATCTTCACATTTCCAAAGGTATGCGGTCGACGGCTAGACATTCATTTGATCAACATTCAGAAAAGTCAACAACATTAAATAGACAATTCACATATCGACAGTGTTATTACAAAAATGTGGAAGGACGCTGCTTTATAATTAGAGTCAGAATCTGGAAAGTGAGACTCACATTATGGACACTCCTAGATCCTGGTCAGGATCCTGTGACCACCTAATTTGTCCTTCAGCCTCAGATTTCTTTTCATGCATTGATGTGACTGATTTGGAGGTGACAGATCTATGCTCAGAGTGAAAAGGTGGTGTGTGAGATCTATAGAAGATGCATGACCGTGTTGGGCACTATTTTTTGCAATGGGCTTTCTAGTAAACATGACAGCAGAAGCAGAACCACTACTAGAAAAAAGTGCCCATGTTCTGAGCCTTTGCCTCTCTCTGCCTGCAGGTGGTGTATGGAATGTTAGCTATTTTGGATTTTTTTAGACAAATCACCACGTTCATCAGCAACTGTTCCCTGAATCCTTAAATAAAGAACTGATGTTGTTTATTAGATTGACAAATAGTGTTTGGATTTGAAGCTTGTGTTCTTACACTTTCTTCCCAAATTACCTTTTTTTACTAGAAGAGATTGAAATATTTGGATTACTGCCCGTGATAGTATTGAGATGTTCCTGATCTGTAGACTGATCCATGATCAACAACTGGAATGAAGCTACTTGACATTGAAGCTAATTGTAGCTGATATCACACCAGGTTAGCGCCCAATGAGACAGTGAAAGGAGGGACTGTTACCTTGCAATTATTTATTGGCTGCTTCAAATAAAATTCAAATTTATAAATTTTTTTAAGAAAAGCTAAAGCTGAAGATGTGCGTCTTGTGCTGACAACTTGCTCACAAGGACCTGTTTGTATCTGAGAAGATTTGTGTCAGTTGGGAAGAGAAACATTTACATACGACTTAAACCTGGGATCAAGCATAGCTGTCAAAATGTACGGATCCAATATCAGGATGCTGCAAACCCTTGGGTCCTGGCACAGTGTATGAAGAACTTGATCTACAATGCCAAATTAACAGAATGGCCTCCTTCATCTTCTCCATCTGCTTTCCAGTAGTTTGATTAGGGGTATGACTCAGGCTGACAGTGTCTTCATTTGTTACAATTTGAAATGGTTTCAGTACTTTGTATGAAACAGAAAGGATTCTCCAGTGTGATGGAGTAAGGTAACATGTCCCTCCTCTTCCTATCTCATGGCTTGTTCTGTAGTTCTTGATGGCTTGTTGCTGTTTCGCTAGTAGCTGAAGCACATAAAGTGTGGAATTCCACCTTTTTACTATCTCTTGCTTCAGTTGGTGGCAGATAATTTTTTTTTTGCAGCCTGTGCAGTGATCTACATGCGGTCACTGAAAGTTGGAAATGACCAGAAATTGTATCGACCACAGACATCATCTCCTGCACTAAAATCTAATTTTTCAAGAAATTCTGCACCACCAAGTTTATTGTGTTCGTTCCGTTATCGGCATTGAGGAATCCTGAGGAGAGTCTAGGAGGAGTGAGCCATTTTGTTATAAAATTTCTTAGTATTTCCAACATATTTACACTGGTATGTTTCTTAGTGAAACCAGCGATACAAAGAGCAGTTTTCCTGTGAATATAATGGTATTGTGCGCCCTCCTACCTCTCTGTCTGTTTGTGTCGCCCAGTATTGTTTCATTACTGAGTTTGCACTCAATTGTAAAACACTATGGATTTTGCTGGCGCTATTTAAATAAATGTTGATGGTAATACACCTTCCCAGTTGTCTGTCATGGTCATGTAGTCTTTTGTTTGACCAGTACCAATTGTCCACATATCTATAGTTAAGAGGATAGTCGATACAATGGTATTTTCTAGGGACTGAATGATTTTTTGTTTTCACGGCACAGCTGATAAATTACTGTTCGGAAAACATAAAATCGAGATGGAGTTTGGTAGCATGTACACATGAACTCATTTAATCTGCTGAAACCTGATACATTGATAGCAGAAATCGGACACACAGCCAATGCTAACATAGCTGTCATGGCTTTAGTGATTCGCTGTGCAGCAGGATGCCGGCTGTCATACTTGGTTCCTCTTGAAAGCTCTTGCTTCACAGACAATTGTTATTTAAAACTATGCGTACTCTTCTGCTCCCTTATATATAGAAATGTCACCCCCCCCGCAGCAGCAGCTGTAGCGAAGATGCCACTTTGGAATCATGGATATTAGCTGTATTGCATTGGGGAAGTTAGTTTGAATTTGAAAAATTGGATGCTGAACTACTTAATAATGAGGAGGTTGATGATGAAGATGTTGACAGTGAGAATAGCATGAGGTGTCAATCCATTCTGCTGCTAGCACATGCTGGGATGCTTGTTACTATACATGATTTTCCACCTTTTAAATAACTACTTAAATGACATAACAGGGAGAATGGAAGATTGCAGTATTTTTTAATTGTTGTATTTGTTCCCAGTTGTAAAGCACTTGGTAGTTTAATGGCCCTATATGAATAAATGATGATGATGATGATGATGAAGATGAAGGGAGGAGTAATTGTGGCTCATAAAAGTTTGCAGATGCATTGACAAATGTTTTCTGGGTTGTGATAAAAAAAAATCCACATTGAAGAGGTAGAGTTTTTGGACTTTTGCCCAGGTATGACAATATGCATATCATGGGCATGAGGTGGTATCACCGGTGATTGTCTTACTTGGAAACAATCATCATCATCCTCCTCATTATCTTGTCCAGGTACAATACATTCATCATTTTCAGATCCACAATTATTCCACTCATCCTGTTGCACATTAGCAAGTTTCAAAATAGTATCTCAATTTCTATGTCTAAATCATCATCATTAATACACATCCTCATATTTCCAAATGGCTGAGAAATTTTGGAAGGAGGCTGCTCTATAATGAAAGTATTTGAATCTGAAGCGTCAGATTCCCATAAAACACTAATGGAAACCATTAGACTCTGCTCAGGATTCTGTGAGTGCCCAAGTTGTTCTTCAACCTATGTGTTATTTTCATGCACTGTTTTGGCTGTTTTAAGGGTGACAAACCTGCACTCGAGAAGGTGGTTCATGGGAAGTTATAAAAGATGCTTGACCATGTTGGGTACTCTCAATGGGAATTCTAGTACATGTAACAAGACTATTACTAGCAAAAGTGGGGATGGTCTGAGCCTAGCACGGTCTGAGCCTTTTCTTGCCACTGTGGTGAGGAATGGAATTTTTTTGTAGACTAATTACCACAATTGTAAGTAACTTTTACCATAATACTTTTTTAAAAGTCAATTATAGGAAGATCTGATGAGACCATATAATCCATTATTTAGCCTCAACACAAGGAATTATGTTTGGAGCTAAAATAATTGTAAATATTATCCCAATAGAAAAATCCCTACTGTAAAGTATAGTGGTCAGAGCATCGTGCATTGTAGAGCAAGACATATGCAAATCTTTGAGGAAACTCTTCTGCATTCTTCAGGTGACCTAGGACTCAGGAGAAGATTTATATTTTAGCAACACCAGGACGAAAAGCAGCAAGCCAAAGTCATTTTGGAGTAGTATAATATACAAAACAAAAACAATGTCCCAGAGTAGCCTGGAACTGGATCAGTGCTGCAAAGATATATTAATAATTGCACTGTCCAGATGGTGCAAACCTGGCAGATAGTTACCCAAATACACTCACAGCCATAATTACATATAAATGTTCTTCTACTATGTTTTAAAATCAAGCAAGCTAATATGTATGTAAATATATATATATATATATATATATATATATATATATATATATATATATATAGTGGTTAGAACTTCTGCCTCACAGCACTGGGGTCATGAGTTCGTATGTTCTCCCTGTGTTTCCATGGGTTTCCTCTCGGTGCTCCGGTTTACTCCCATACTCCAAAAACATACTGGTAGGTTAAATGGCTACTATCAAATTGACCCTAGTCTCTCTCTGTCTGTCTGTCTGCCTGTCTGCCTGTGTGTCTGTATGTTAGGGAATTTAGACTGTAAGCTCCAATGGGCAGGGACTGATGTGAGTGAGTTCTCTGTACAGCGCTGCGAAATTAGTGGTGCTGTATAAATAGCTACTATTGATGATGATTGATATAAATATATATGTTTTGGGAATAAACATTTTATTTGGATTTTACACCATGGAAGCGCCCCTGTCTTTTTGATGTTATAGGTGTGTTGCTGTTTCCCCGTGGAGATCGGGTGTTTCAAGGGAATGACGCGCAGAGTACGGTCTGCTGGTGTTTAAAGTATCGTGGACTTATACATTGATTAAGAATTCACACTACCAAATACTGAACTTCTAACTTCTGTGCGCACCGTCTCTATATTTAATTATATATATATATATATATATATATATATATATATATATATATATAAAACACTGCACTGCTAAATCAATCTTGCTGTTTATTTGGGAAGTGTCAGGATAACATAAACAGCAATTCATCACAATTTCTCCCGCAACCCTGTGTCTGACTACACAGTAGTTTTCTCACTACTAGCTGGCCACTAAATGGCATTGGCTGCCCCACCCATAAATTCAAACAGTGTTTTTATTCTGCACCCTAGCTACAAACCAATCACAACACAAAAAAAACATTGCTACACCCATGTGGTGTACCTGTGTGTGTTTATGTGTATGCTAGAAGAAGTACTCAGAGGGAATTTAACCCAGCCTGCAGCCTGCTCCTACAGATTAGCTGGGGTTTTACCTATTTCCCTATAGGAGAGGTGTGACAAATAAGCCTCTTTGCCACAATATACACTATATGGACAAAAGTATTCGAACACTTAACCACTACACCAAGAGGCACTCTTACTTGGTGCTGGGACGGACGCCCTCTCCCCAGCCGCTCGTCCCAGCAACGGGACGTCACTTCTGGTCTAGGGAGGAAGTTCGGGCACATCGCGTCTCTGTTGCTAGGCACTCCACTCCCACCAATGGTATACAGTGCACCACTATTTAAATTAGACTCTGGCATCACTAGGGTGCCAGAGTATCTAATCTTCCAGGTCTGTCTCTTGGCTCCTGTTTGACATATATATATTTGCTAGCCTTTCTGGATTTGACCCTTGCCTGCCTGACCACTCTTCTGCCTGATTCCTCTGTACCTTGTTGCCTCGCTCGGTTTTGACCCCGGATTGTCGACTACGATTGTTCACCAGACCTTGCTGGTAGCTACCTGGGAGGGCCGCGACCGACACGTCTCAGCGGCTAAGTCCAAAACTCCTTGCGGGGTTCCCTGGTGAACACCTGGGGCATGGTTAGACTCTGCGCCTCCTTACGTAGCAGCGCAGATACCAGCAGGTAAGGCCTTCCTATTACTTTGTTTGTGACACTGTAATGACATTGTATTCATATACATATACTTTAATATGGAGTTAGACCCCCTTTTGCAGTGATAACAGCTTCCACTCTCCTTGGAAGGCTTTCCACAAGATGTTGGAGTGTTTCTGTGGGAATTTGTGCCCATTCATTCTGTAGAGCATTTACAGGGTCAGGTACTCATATTGGACGAGAGGACCAGACTCGCAATCTTCATTCCAGTTCATCCCAATGGTGTTCAATGGGGTTGAGGTTTTCCAAAACTGTTGCCACAAGTTGGAAGCCTAGCATTGTCCAAAATGACTTGGGATGCTGAAGTATTAATATTGCCCTTCACTGGAGATAAGGGGCCTAGCCCAAACCCTGAAAAACTGCCCCATACCATTATCCCTCCTCCACCAAACTTCACAGTTGGCATAATGCAGTCAGGCAGGTAACGTTCTCCTGGCATCCGCCAAACCCAGACTCGCCCATCTGACTGCCAACCAGAGAAACACGATTCATCTCGCCACAGAACACGTTTTCACTGCTCCACAGTCCAGTGTCGGTGTGCTTTACACCACTCCATCCGACATTTGGCATTGGTCTTGGTGATGTGAGGCCTGTATGCAGCTGCTCGGCCATGGAAACCCATCCATTAAGCTACTGCTGCACATATTCTGTGCTTACATTAATGCCAGTGGAAGTTCGTAACTCTTCATCTATGGAATCAGCAGAGTGTTGGCGGCTTTTACGCACCATGCGCCTTAGCAGTCAATAACCCTGTGATTTTACGTGGTCTTCTGCTTCGTGACTGAGTTGCTGTTGTTCCTAAATGCTTCCACTTTCTAATAATATCCCTTACAGTTTACCGTTCAATATCCAGCAGGGATGAAATACCACAAATCTTCTTATTGCAAAGGTGGCATCCAATCACAGTACCACACATCCTATCACAGTATCACACATCCTATCACAGTACCACACATCCTATCACAGTATCACACATCCTATCACAGTACCACACATCCTATCACAGTACCACACATCCTATCACAGTACCACACATCCTATCACAGTACCGCACAGCCTATCACAGTATCACACATCCTATCACAGTATCACACATCCTATCACAGTACCACACATCCTATCACAGCACCACACATCCTATCACAGTACCACACATCCTATCACAGTACCACACATCCTATCACAGTACCACACATCCTATCACAGTACCGCACATCCTATCACAGTACCACACATCCTATCACAGTACCACCCATCCTATCACAGTATCACACATCCTATCACAGTACCACACATCCTATCACAGTACCGCACATCCTATCACAGTACAACACATCCTATCACAGTATCACACATCCTATCACAGTACCACACATCCTATCACAGTATCACACATCCTATCACAGTACCACACATCCTATCACAGTATCACACATCCTATCACAGTACCACACATCCTATCACAGCACCACACATCCTATCACAGCACCACACATCCTATCACAGTACCACACATCCTATCACAGTACCACACATCCTATCACAGTGCCGCGCATCCTATCACAGTACCACACATCCTATCACAGTACCACACATCCTATCACAGTACCACACATCCTATCACAGTACCACACATCCTATCACAGTACCGCACATCCTATCACAGTATCACACATCCTATCACAGTATCACACATCCTATCACAGTACCACACATCCTATCACAGCACCACACATCCTATCACAGCACCGCACATCCTATCACAGTACCACACATCCTATCACAGTATCACACATCCTATCACAGTACCACACATCCTATCACAGTACCACACATCCTATCACAGTACCACACATCCTATCACAGTATCACACATCCTATCACAGTACCGCACATCCTATCACAGTACCACCCATCCTATCACAGTATCACACATCCTATCACAGTACCACACATCCTATCACAGTACCGCACATCCTATCACAGTACAACACATCCTATCACAGTATCACACATCCTATCACAGTACCACACATCCTATCACAGTATCACACATCCTATCACAGTACCACACATCCTATCACAGTATCACACATCCTATCACAGTACCACACATCCTATCACAGCACCACACATCCTATCACAGCACCACACATCCTATCACAGTACCACACATCCTATCACAGTACCACACATCCTATCACAGTGCCGCGCATCCTATCACAGTACCGCGCATCCTATCACAGTACCGCACATCCTATCACAGTACCACACATCCTATCACAGTACCACACATCCTATCACAGTACCGCACATCCTATCACAGTATCACACATCCTATCACAGTATCACACATCCTATCACAGTACCACACATCCTATCACAGCACCACACATCCTATCACAGCACCGCACATCCTATCACAGTACCACACATCCTATCACAGTACCACATCCTATCACAGTACCACACATCCTATCACAGTACCACACATCCTATCACAGTACCACACCTCCTATCACAGTACCACACATCCTATCACAGTACCACACATCCTATCACAGTACCGCACATCCTATCACAGTACCGCACATCCTATCACAGTACCACACATCCTATCACAGTACCACACATCCTATCACAGTACCACACATCCTATCACAGTACCGCACATCCTATCACAGTACCACACATCCCATCACAGTACCACACATCCTATCACAGTACCACACATCCTATCACAGTACCACACATCCTATCACAGTACCACACATCCTATCACAGTACCGCACATCCTATCACAGTACCGCACATCCTATCACAGTACCGCACATCCTATCACAGTACCACACATCCTATCACAGTATCACACATCCTATCACAGTACCGCACATCCTATCACAGTACCGCACATCCTATCACAGTACCGCACATCCTATCACAGTACCGCACATCCTATCACAGTACCGCACATCCTATCACAGTACCACACATCCTATCACAGTACCACACATCCTATCACAGTACCACACATCCTATCACAGTACCACACATCCTATCACAGGACCACACATCCTATCACAGGACCACACATCCTATCACAGGATCACACATCCTATCACAGTACCACACATCCTATCACAGCACCGCACATCCTATCACAGTACCCCACATCCTATCACAGTACCGCACATCCTATCACAGTACCACACATCCTATCACAGTACCGCACATCCTATCACAGTACCACACATCCTATCACAGTACCGCACATCCTATCACAGTACCACACATCCTATCACAGTACCACACATCCTATCACAGTATCGCACATCCTATCACAGTACCACACATCCTATCACAGTATCACACATCCTATCACAGTACCACACATCCTATCACAGTACCGCACATACTATCACAGTACCACACATCCTATCACAGTACCGCACATCCTATCACAGTACCACACATCCTATCACAGTACCGCACATCCTATCACAGTACCGCACATCCTATCACAGTACCACACATCCTATCACAGGACCACACATCCTATCACAGTACCACACATCCTATCACAGTATCACACATCCTATCACAGTACCACACATCCTATCACAGTACCGCACATCCTATCACAGTACCACACATCCTATCACAGTATCACACATCCTATCACAGTACCACACATCCTATCACAGTACCACACATCCTATCACAGTACCACACATCCTATCACAGTACCACACATCCTATCACAGTACCACACATCCTATCACAGTACCACACATCCTATCACAGTATCACACATCCTATCACAGTACCACACATCCTATCACAGTATCACACATCCTATCACAGTACCACACATCCTATCACAGTACCGCACATACTATCACAGTACCACACATCCTATCACAGTACCGCACATCCTATCACAGTACCGCACATCCTATCACAGTACCGCACATCCTATCACAGTACCGCACATCCTATCACAGTACCACACATCCTATCACAGGACCACACATCCTATCACAGTACCACACATCCTATCACAGTATCACACATCCTATCACAGTACCACACATCCTATTACAGTACCGCACATCCTATCACAGTACCACACATCCTATCACAGTATCACACATCCTATCACAGTACCACACATCCTATCACAGTACCACACATCCTATCACAGTACCACACATCCTATCACAGTACCACACATCCTATCACAGTACCACACATCCTATCACAGTACCACACATCCTATCACAGTATCACACATCCTATCACAGTACCACACATCCTATCACAGTATCACACATCCTATCACAGTACCACACATCCTATCACAGTACCGCACATCCTATCACAGTACTAGGCTTGGTGTCACTGAGCTCTTCAGAGCGACCCATTTTGTATCACAAATGTTTGCAACTGGAGACTGCATGGCTGGTGCTGAAGTCTATACACCTCTGGCAACGGGTCTGATTGAAACACCTCCAATCAATAATTAGTGATTAAGTGTGGCCAAATTCTTTTGTGCATATAAAATATGTATATATATATATATAGAATATTTTGGTTGGTCAATGTTAATTGTGGAAATACTCCACTTTCATTTCATGATGTAAGGAACTAAAAGTGTGAAATATGCCAAAGGAATGAATAAGTTTTGTGGCCATTATATATATTATATTAGTGGTGGAAGTGAATACACCATTCAGAGGTATGGCATACCGTCAGGTCTCCTTCTACCTCCATTGTAGATCAATTACATTCAAGTCACTTACATTATATATGTGATGGAAGTGGGTGGTATACGGGGTATGTCATGCCGCCACTTCTCCTACTCCCCTCATTGTAATACCATCACATTCTAGTCACTTACTATATATATATATATATATATATATATATATATATATATATATATATATTAATATATATATATATATATATATATATATATATATATATATATACACACACACACACACACACACACATAGTAGTGGAAGTGGGGGGTATACGGGGTATGTCATGCCGCCACATCTCCTACTCCCTTCATTGTATCACTTACATTTTTATTACCTTTTCCATACCGTCACTTCTAAATTTCCACTTCTGTCAGTGTTCTTGGAGGATTGTCATATAGCAGTGTTCTTGGAGGATTACACTCTGACTCTTGTTAAAACGAAAATTAAAAACATTGCTGAGATGTCTCTTATATCTAGGTGTCTACAGGAGCTGAGGAACCTTTACATATGTTTCATACAACCCATGTGTGTAAACCCTGTGATGTTAGGTGCATATAAACCGACAACAAGTGACAGCTAATCAGGTTTATTTAGTTATAAAGAGGAATATTTTAAAAATGCCAAACTTACAAGATGGAAAACTTGTAATTACATTTATAAAGTACAGCTAAAGAAGAGCAAAAGTTTTAAATACTCTCAGTGCATTATGGGAGATATTTATGAAAACTGGTGCAGTAAGAAAAGGTTGTATAACCCCTAATAATCAGATATCTGCCAGCGTGTATGCGTATTTGTTCTGCTTTCCCAGCAACGTATATGTTGGCTGCCGACATTACAGGGAATTCTGGGACATGAAACCCGGTGATCTATCTTCTGGTTGATCGAAATTCATCAATCTAAAGGAGTTGCTGAAAATGTAAAACATATATATTAATATTGTCATATAATTTACATATCCTATACATATATCTCTTATAGAATACAAAGGTTAAAGTTATACATATTCCTCGTAGGGTAAGACTTCAGGTGATGCACTCATGAACACCTTCTTGCTTTATTACTTTGCTTTTTACTTTCTCAGGATGACAAAGTAATACATACATTTCCACACTCTTTTCTTGTGACCCTAATGCTAAAGTAGCAAAGGCCAGATCCCTAGACACCGGCCACTGTCTGGCATCAAGTATAATATAAATGACAGTGCACCATTTACCCATTTATTTTTCACTCACTTGTCCCCTGCCTCATGTAATCACCTGATCATTCACTCACTTGTCCCCGCCTCATGTAATCACCTGATCATTCACTCACTTGTCCCCGCCTCATGTTATCACCTGATCATACACTCACTTGTCCCCGCCTCATGTAATCACCTGATCATTCACTCACTTGTCCCCGCCTCATGTAATCACCTGATCATTCAATCACTTGTCCCCTGCCTCATGTAATCACCTGATCATTCACTCACTTGTCCCCGCCTCATGTAATCACCTGATCATACACTCACTTGTCCCCGCCTCATGTAATCACCTGATCATTCACTCACTTGTCCCCGCCTCATGTAATCACCTGATCATTCAATCACTTGTCCCCGCCTCATGTAATCACCTGATCATTCAATCACTTTTCCCCTGCCTCATGTAATCACCTGATCATTCAATCACTTGTCCCCTGCCTCATGTAATCACCTGATCATTCAATCACTTTTCCCCTGCCTCATGTAATCACCTGATCATTCAATCACTTGTCCCCTGCCTCATGTAATCACCTGATCATTCAATCACTTTTCCCCTGCCTCATGTAATCACCTGATCATTCAATCACTTGTCCCCGGCCTCATGTAATCACCTGATCATTCACTCAATTGCTCATCAACATTTAGGAGGAAATGTAAACAGAGGTTTTCAAACTGCTTTAGAAATCACTAGATGGGTCATGAGGGGAGTTCCCATCCCCAAATGACTCTAAAATAACAATTGTCACCAGCATTGCTTAAACAATCTCAGAGCTTTCCGGTCTTCTCAATTTACCAATTCATTTAAATGTGATTTCAGTGTGTGTGCTCCTTGTAGAAATATAATTGAAATAATTTTGAACATTGAAATAAATGGGAAAAGTTCTGTCTGTAAAGATTTCATCCACTAGGTAAACAGTAAAGTCATATTTGAATATTCTGCACTAATAGGTTTATTTCCAAATGATCCTGAATTTTTTTAATTTGGCTTTTATAATATTTATAGAGATTCAGAAGTTTGTATTTATGTGGTTGATTAATTTGTTATGATTCTGTTTAAATGCCATATGGAAAGTTACCATTGCAATCACAATGACTCTACCAAGCCTCCTCATAGCCGCAGAAATCTTAATTCTATACATTTTTAACAGTTTTCCACCTCTCTCCTACAACTTCTCTCCCCAATCTCTACATTATCCTTCCTTGATATGGCAGTACCTCATTTTCACCAAACCCTAATGACAATCCTTGATCAATTGGCTCCAGTGAAGCTTCATATTTCGTTTCCACTTTGATGTTGGTACACTAAAGTAGCACAAATTCTTCAAATACTTTCTCATAAATCAGAACGTCACTGGTTTAAATCCCGTCCCTCTAATGATTTCCTCACATATACTGCTATATACCTCTCCTAAGTAAGTGCTCTGGACACTGCTAAATACTTCCAATCACTCATCTCTACTGAGGCTTCTAACCTCAAATGCCTTACACTTAAATCTCTTCTCAAATCTCTCACTCCAAAACCTCTGATTACTATAAGTGCCCAGGATCTTGCTCCCTACTTCAAGGACCAAATAGAAAAATTCTAAATTGAAATCATCTTCCTCAACAAGCAATCAGCTCAATTCCTTCCCAGCACCCTCTAACACCTTCTCTTCATTTGAGCCCACAAATGAAGATGAAGTAACTACTCTTTTCTTCTCTTCCTGCTCTACCTCCTGTCCTCTTAATACTATTCCCTCACATATCGGTAGATCCCTGCCTCCTGTGCTCATTCCACCTTTAACTAAAACCTGTAATCTCGCTATTTCTACCAGTACTTTTCCATCACTATTCAAGCATGCAGAGATTATTTATACTAAAAAAACAAACTAAATTTTCATCCAAAAACTCTCTCAAATTGCCATTAAACAACCTATTGGATCCTTCTCAGGCGTTCGTTCTAAACACTCTAGAAAGACTGTGTTGACTAAGGTTGTCAGTGATTTGATCACTGCTAAAACTAAATGTCATTACTCTCTTATAATTCTCCTGGATGTTTCTGTATTCGACACTGATGACCAATCCCTTCTCATACAGACGCTACAATCCCTAGGTCTTTAAGACACTGTCTTATCCTGGTTGTCATCCTATCTATCTAATCACTCTTTCAGAGTTAATTTCTCTGGATCCACCTCTGCTCCGCTTCCTTTATCAGTTGGAGACCACAAGGCTCAGTCCTAGGTCCTCTGCTATTCTCTATCTACACCACTTCTCTTGAACAACTAATAAGCCCCTTTGGATTTCAGTATCATCTCTGTGCAGATGATACACAAATCTATCTATCCTCCCCTGATCTCTCACCATCTGTCATGTCCTGCATTACTGACTGTCTTTCTGACATTTGATCTTGGATGTCCTCTCGCCAACTCAAACTCACTCTTTCAAAAACAAAATTAATAATATTCCCACCCACCAAGTTACCTACATGACATTTATTTTTCTATTGACAACTTGACCTTAAATCGCACCCCACAAGCTCACTGCCAAGGTTTTATCCTTGACTCAGAACTATTGGTTGTTCCCCAAATCGATAGACACATCTCACACAAGACACTGCCAAATCTTTAATTCATGCGCTCATCATCCCCTTCATTGACTATTGCTATGTCCCCCTATCTGGTCTCCCAGTATCTGGCTATCACCACTTTAATCTATTTTGCATGCAGATGCTAGCTTTATTTCTTATTACAAATCATTCTTCCTCTGCAGAGACACTCTGTCAGTCTCTACATTGGATGCCTGATTTTCACCAAATCCAATATAAAATACTTCTACTACCATACAAGACCATCAACAAGACTGCACCAATATACATCTCCTCACTTGTCTCAAAATATCTCCCAATTCACCATCTCTGTTCTGCACAAGATCTGCGTCTCTCATCCACTCTCATTACATATTCCCATTCCCGGCATTTATCTGGCTGCATCCACTTGTTGTGTTATTACTGTGCTTGTTCTAACTGTAAAGTGCTACGGAAATTGCTGGCGCTATAGAAATAAATGATGAAGATGATGACGAGACATGAAATTATAGGCAGAGTGATAACAAATTATTTCCTGGTAAAATAAAACCAGGACTTCTGGGGAGTTCCGGGGATATGGAAAAACATGAAATACTAGAATACATCTGACTCCTCCTGAATGTCCAAATACCAAACTATTTATAACTCACCGTTTGGCAAGTAATGGAAAAACGGAACCTTTCACATTCATTTCAATAGGACCATTCATTTCACTGGTGTTAATTGAACAGCTGTGGAAACACCACTGAAATATATGGGCCCATCCACAACAGTTTATTTATTTTTTAACAGCGTTGATTTGGGTTATTATTTTATGAGATTTGAAAAATGAGAATTTTACAGATATATTTGTTTTTATAGATTCTGTGATTTTGAAATCAACCTGTAAATCACTAAAATACCAATTTTACCTCTATTTCTACATATTGACCTTTTGTAGATCTCCTACTTAATCTCCTTTTTTATACACTAATTACTGTTCATTACTGTTTATCTAGTACCCTGTAGACACCAGTACAAATACATAATTTACTCCCTCCTTATTAGAGCAGTAATATGATACACAATACTCAGTGTGTGTTATTTTCCATCATAACTGTGTAATATTAGAATATTGATCATTATACACTTACATCGGATGGGGTCTATGCACTCTGGTTCACACACCCGGACACAACACTTCTTGTTCCCCGGACAGCCACTGTCATCATTACAGATAGGAGGGGCCCGGGGGGTTGGCGGTGCCATGCACCTTGTTATAGGGACTGGGCAGGATCCAGGCTTCTCTGCAATAGACAAATGGTCTTTGAATCCAGTTTTAGAAATGTATAAAATGTAATTACAGACAGAGATGACCCATCATATCCACCACCTCACATATATTCCCAGTGTAATTATATACAACAACCCAATGTCACACTTATTATGGTATGATACCCAAGAAACACTAATGGATGTATGATATGCAAATTACTTACATGTATTGTATTACCTGTATACTGTTTGACTGACATTAAGCAGAAATTCAAGCCATTATTTGTTTTGGTATATGGGACAAAATAGAAGTGTTTCTATATAACTAATTAGGTATATAATGCTTTTTACCACTCCTCTGCAGCAGGTTTGTAGGAGGGAGGGGCTTCACTTACTAAGTAGGCAAAGTGTGAGTGACAGTTTGGCAGATATGCTTAGCATAAATGAACTGTGTGGATTGGTTGGACTGCACAGGACCAGTGATGTCACATCAGCTTACATGACGGCAGGATCAGCTTTTTGAAATGTGTCAGATCCCATTAGAAAACTGTCCATAGTAGGGATGAGCGCACTCGGATTTATGAAATCCGAGCCCACCCGAACGTTGCGGATCCGAGTCGGATCCGAGACAGATCCGGGTATTGGCGCCAAATTCAAATGTGAAACTGAGGCTCTGACTCATAATCCCGTTGTCGGATCTCGCGATACTCGGATCCTATAAATTCCCCGCTAGTCGCCGCCATCTTCACTCGGGCATTGATCAGGGTAGAGGGAGGGTGTCTTAGGTGGTCCTCTGTCCTGGTAGATCTCGTGCTGTGCTGTTTAGTTCTGTGCTGTGCTGTTTAGTTCTGTGCTGTGCTGTGCTGTGCTGTGCTGTGCTGTGCTGTGCTGTGCTGTGTTCTGCAGTATCAGTCCAGTGGTGCTGTGTGCTGTGCTCTGTCCTTCTGAGGTCAGTGGTGCTGCTGGGTCCTGTGCTGTGTCCTGTTCAGTCCAGTGGTGCTGTGTCCTGTGCTCTGTGCTTCTAAGGGCATAGTTATTTCCCCAATATTCCCCTGTGTTTAAAAAAATAAAAAAAAGTTTTTTTTAAAAATACCAAAAACTACTTTAATTTTTTTTAAATACCACAAAATTTGCACAACCAATCCTGCAGTATAAGCCCATTGGTACTGCAATATTACCAAGTTCACACATTCAGCAGTAAAAGTCCAGTGGTACTGCAATATTACAAAGTTTACACATTCTGCAGTATCAGTCCAGTGGTGCTGTGTCCTGTGCTCTGTCCTGCTGAGTTCCGTAGTGCTGCTGGGTCCTGTGCCGTGTCCTGTTCAGTCCAGTGGTGCTGTGTCCTGTGCTCTGTGCTTCTAAGGGCATAGTTATTTCCCCATTATTCCCAAGTTTTTAAAAAATAAAAAAAAAGTAAAAAAAAATAAAAAATTTAAAAAAAAAAAAAAATATATAATAATTATAACCAAATTTGCAAAACCAATCCAGCAGTATAAGTCCATTGGTACTGCAATATTACAAAGTTCACACATTCTGCAGTATCAGTCCAGTGGTGCTGTGTCCTGTGCTCTGTCCTGCTGAGGTCCGTAGTGCTGCTGGGTCCTGTGCCGTGTCCTGTTCAGTCCAGTGGTGCTGTGTCCTGTGCTCTGTGCTTCTAAGGGCATAGTTATTTCCCAATTATTCCCAAATTTTTAAAAAATAAAAAAAAGTAAAAAAAAATAAAAAATTAAAAAAAAATAAAATAAATATAATAATTATAACCAAATTTGCAAAACCAATCCAGCAGTATAAGTCCATTGGTACTGCAATATTACAAAGTTCACACATTCTGCAGTATCAGTCCAGTGGTGCTGTGTCCTGTGCTCTGTCCTGCTGAGTTCCGTAGTGCTGCTGGGTCCTGTGCCGTGTCCTGTTCAGTCCAGTGGTGCTGTGTCCTGTGCTCTGTGCTTCTAAGGGCATAGTTATTTCCCCATTATTCCCAAGTTTTTAAAAAATAAAAAAAAAGTAAAAAAAAATAAAAAATTAAAAAAAAAAAAAAAAAAATATAATAATTATAACCAAATTTGCAAAACCAATCCAGCAGTATAAGTCCATTGGTACTGCAATATTACAAAGTTCACACATTCTGCAGTATCAGTCCAGTGGTGCTGTGTCCTGTGCTCTGTCCTGCTGAGGTCCGTAGTGCTGCTGGGTCCTGTGCCGTGTCCTGTTCAGTCCAGTGGTGCTGTGTCCTGTGCTCTGTGCTTCTAAGGGCATAGTTATTTCCCCATTATTCCCAAGTTTTTAAAAAATAAAAAAAAGTAAAAAAAAATAAAAAATTAAAAAAAAAATAAATAAATATAATAATTATAACCAAATTTGCAAAACCAATCCAGCAGTATAAGTCCATTGGTACTGCAATATTACAAAGTTCACACATTCTGCAGTATCAGTCCAGTGGTGCTGTGTCCTGTGCTCTGTCCTGCTGAGTTCCGTAGTGCTGCTGGGTCCTGTGCCGTGTCCTGTTCAGTCCAGTGGTGCTGTGTCCTGTGCTCTGTGCTTCTAAGGGCATAGTTATTTCCCCACTATTCCCAAGTTTTTTAAAAATAAAAAAAAAGTAAAAAAAAATAAAAAATTTAAAAAAAAAAAAATATATAATAATTATAACCAAATTTGCAAAACCAATCCAGCAGTATAAGTCCATTGGTACTGCAATATTACCAAGTTCACACATTCTGCAGTATCTTGTGCTACATATAATGGAGACCAAAAATTTGGAGGATAAAGTAGGGAAAGATCAAGACCCACTTCCTCCTAATGCTGAAGCTGCTGCCACTAGTCATGACATAGACGATGAAATGCCATCAACGTCGTCTTCCAAGCCCGATGCCCAATCTCGTAGTACCGGGCATGTAAAATCCAAAAAGCCCAAGTTAAGAAAAAGTAGCAAAAAGAGAAACTTAAAATCATCTGAGGAGAAACGTAAAGTTGCCAATATGCCATTTACGACACGGAGTGGCAAGGAACGGCTTAGGCCCTGGCCCGTGTTCATGACTAGTGGTTCAGCTTCACCCACGGATCTTAGCCCTCCTCCTCCTCCCCCCCCCTACAAAAAATTGAAGAGAGTTATGCTGTCAGCAACAAAACAGCAAACAACTCTGCCTTCTAAAGAGAAATTATCACAAATCCACAAGTCGAGTCCAAGGATGTTGGTGGTTGTCAAGCCTGACCTTCCCATCACTGTACGGGAAGAGGTGGCTCGGGAGGAGGCTATTGATGATGTAGCTGGCGCTGTGGAGGAACTTGATGATGAGGATGGTGATGTGGTTATTGTAAATGAGGCACCAGGGGGGGAAACAGCTGATGTCCATGGGATGAAAAAGCCCATCGTCATGCCTGGTCAGAAGACCAAAAAATGCACCTCTTCGGTCTGGAGTTATTTTTTATTCAAATCCAGACAACCAATGTATGGCCATATGTAGCTTATGTAAAGTTCAAATAAGCAGGGGTAAGGATCTTGCCCACCTAGGAACATCCTCCCTTATACGTCACCTGAATAACCTTCATAGTTCAGTGGTTAGTTCAGGAACTGGGGCTAGGACCCTCATCGGTACAGGGACACCTAAATCCCGTGGTCCAGTTGGATACACACCAGCAACACCCTCCTCGTCAACTTCCTCCACAATCTCCATCAGATTCAGTCCTGCAGCCCAAGTCAGCAGCCAGACTGAGTCCTCCTCAATACGGGATTCATCCGAGGAATCCTGCAGCGGTACGCCTACTACTGCCACTGCTGCTGTTGCTGCTGTTAGTCGGTCATCTTCCCAGAGGGGAAGTCGTAAGACCGCTAAGTCTTTCACAAAACAATTGACCGTCCAACAGTCGTTTGCCATGACCACAAAATACGATAGTAGTCACCCTATTGCAAAGCGTATAACTGCAGCTGTAACTGCAATGTTGGTGTTAGACGTGCGCCCGGTGTCCGCCATCAGTGGAGTGGGATTTAGAGGGTTGATGGAGGTATTGTGTCCCCGGTACCAAATCCCCTCGAGATTCCACTTCACTAGGCAGGCGATACCAAAAATGTACAGAGAAGTACGATCAAGTGTCCTCAGTGCTCTTAAAAATGCGGTTGTACCCACTGTCCACTTAACCACGGACATGTGGACAAGTGGTTCTGGGCAAACGAAGGACTATATGACTGTGACAGCCCACTGGGTAGATGCATCCCCTTCCGCAGCAACAGCAACAGCTGCATCAGTAGCAGCATCTACAAAATGGCTGCTCATGCAAAGGCAGGCAACATTGTGTATTACAGGCTTTAATAAGAGGCACAACGCTGACAACATATTAGAGAAAATGAGGGAAATTATCTCCCAGTGGCTTACCCCACTTAGACTCTCATGGGGATTTGTGGTGTCAGACAATGCCAGTAACATTGTGCGGGCATTAAATATGGGCAATTTCCAGCACGTCCCATGTTTTGCCCACACCATTAATTTGGTGGTGCAGCATTACCTCAAGAGTGACAGGGGTGTGCAGGAGATGCTTGCGGTGGCGCGCAAAATTGCTGGACACTTTCGGCATTCAGCCAGTGCCTACCGCAGACTAGAGGCACATCAAAAAAGCATGAACCTGCCCTGCCATCACCTCAAACAAGAGGTTGTGACGTGCTGGAACTCCACCCTCTATATGCTGCAGAGGATGGAGGAGCAGCAAAAGGCCATTCAGGCCTACACAGCCACCTACGACATAGGCAAAGGAGTGGGGATGCGCCTCAGTCAAGCGCAGTGGAGACTGATTTCCGTGTTGTGCAAGGTTCTGCAGCCATTTGAACTTGCCACACGAGAAGTCAGTTCCGACACTGCCAGCTTGAGTCAGGTCATTCCCCTGATCAGGCTGTTGCAGAAGCAGCTGGAGAAAGTGAGGGAGGAGCTGGTAAGCCATTGCGATTACACCAAGCATGTAGCTCTTGTGGATGTAGCCCTTCGTACGCTTTGCCAGGATCCGAGGGTGGTCACTCTTTTAAAGTCAGAGGAATACATTCTGGCCACCGTGCTCGATCCTCGGTTTAAAGCGTATGTTGTGTCTCTGTTTCCGGCGGACACAAGTCTACAGCGGTGCAAAGACCTGCTGGTCAGGAGATTGTCCTCTGAAGAGGACCGTGACATGCCAACAGCTCCACCCTCATTTTCTTCCACATCTATGGCTGCGAGGAAAAAGCTCAGTTTTCCCAAAAGAGGCACTGGCGGGGATGCTGATAACATCTGGTCCGGACTGAAGGACCTGCCAACCATTGCAGACATGTCTACTCTCGCTGCATTGGATGCTGTCACAATAGAAAAAATTGTGGATAATTACTTTGCTGACACCATCCAAGTAGACATGTCAGACAGTCCATATTGTTACTGGCAGGAAAAAAAGGCAGTTTGGAAGCCCCTGTACAAACTGGCTCTATTTTACCTGAGTTGTCCCCCCTCCAGTGTGTACTCGGAAAGAGTTTTTAGTGCAGCGGGGAACCTGGTCAGTGAGCGGCGAAGGAGGTTGCTTCCTCACAACGTTGAAAAAATGATGTTTATAAAAATGAATAATCAATTCCTCAATGAAGTACAGCACTGCCCTCCAGATACTACAGAGGGACCTGTGGTTGTGGAGTCCAGCGGGGACGAATTGATAATGTGTGATGAGGAGGAAGTACACACTGTAGGGGGAGAGGAATCAGAGGTTGAGGATGAGGACGACATCTTGCCTCAGTAGAGCCTGTTTAGTCTGTACAGGGAGAGATGAATAGCTTTTTTGGTGTGGGGGCCCAAACAAACCAATCATTTCAGCCAAAGTTGTTTGGTAGGCCCTGTCGCTGAAATGATTGGTTTGTTAAAGTGTGCATGTCCTATTTCAACAACATAAGGGTGGGTGTGAGGGCCCAAGGACAATTCCATCTTGGAACTTTTTTTTTGGCATTATATGACCAATCAACAGTCGTTTGCCATGTTCAAAAAGTAAAACCAAATTTTAAAAAATTCAAG
This sequence comes from Mixophyes fleayi, assembly GCF_038048845.1. Lineage (NCBI taxonomy): Eukaryota > Metazoa > Chordata > Amphibia > Anura > Limnodynastidae > Mixophyes > Mixophyes fleayi. Next base: position 4,185,648 of record NC_134404.1, on the reverse strand, counting down.
AAATTAAACCAAAAGTAAAATGCCGTGTCATAATTTAAAACAAGAGTTTTTGACGTGCTCTAAAACTACTGTATTGTTGTTTATATTTTATAAACACTACACTTGAAAGCTTGAGTCTTTTAATAAAAAAGTAACTGTCCATTGCACGAATATTTGCAACAGGGACAATTTTAGGGTTAAGAAAGCCAACTAATAACACTTCGACGCTGTCTGTCTTTATACACACTACACTTGGAAGTTGGAGGAGGTATTGTGGCCCCGGCACCAAATTTACTACCGGGGCCACTTCACTGTGCAGTCCATATTTAGGTGTATCAGATATTAAACAACGGTGACAGTTGATGCCCAATTTTTTAATTATATTGTGGCCTCGGTACCAAATTGTGTACCGGGGCCACCACACTACGCAGTCCAGATACTTGTTTGGTGGAATTCAGACCAGTTGAGGGTTTTATTATTATATTGTGGGGACCACTCTATCTATACCACACTACAACTCTATACCACTCTATTTCATACTTTAATTCTATTTAATACTTTAATTCTATTTCATACTTTAATTCTATTTAATACTTTAATTCTATTTCATACTTTAATTCTATTTAATACTTTAATTCTATTACTAATTACCATAAAGAGGAACTGCCGCTTCTATTTAATACTTTAATTCTATTAGTAGTTACCATAAAGAGGAACAAAATAAACCAATTTTACCAAAAGTATAATATGACTTAGACTTACAAACACTACACTTGAAAGATGGTGCCTTTAAATGAAAAAGTCAGTCTTCATTGCACGACTATGTGCAACAGGGACAGTTTTTTGGTTTACAAAGTCAACCAATAACACTTGGACCCTGTCTGTCTTTAACATACTTGATGGGATCTCAATGACGAATTGTCTGTACCATGTTTGGAGGAGGTATTGTGGCCCCGGTATCAAATTGGGTACCGGGGCCACCCCACTACGCAGTCCAGATACTTGTTTGGTGGAATTCTGACACGTGGAGGGTGTATTTATTTTATTGTGGCCCCGGTATCAAATTGGGTACCGGGGCCACCCCACTACGCAGTCCAGATACTTGTTTGGTGGAATTCTGACACGTGGAGGGTGTATTTATTTTATTGTGGCCCCGGTATCAAATTGGGTACCGGGGCCACCCCACTACGCAGTCCAGATACTTGTTTGGTGGAATTCTGACACGTGGAGGGTTTTTTAATTATATTGTGGCCTCGGTACCAAATTGTGTACCGGGGCCACCACACTACGCAGTCAAGATAGATAGATGCGTATCATAGATAAAGTACATTCAGTGGTGTGGGGCAAATTGAAAAATATTCAAAATGCACTGACATTATCAAAAACAAGAGGTTGTCACACGCTAAAACTCCAACATGTATATGATGGAGAGGATGGAGGAGCAGCCGTATGTGTAGTGTAATGCAGACCTGTTGAAGGTTTTTTATATATTTTATTGTGGTGCCCAGTGCCCACTCCTCTACGCAGTCCAGATACATTTATTGGTGCGAATCAAACAAGTTGATGGTTTTCTTATTATATATATTGTGGTGACCCACTCCTCTAGGCAGTCCAGGTACATTTATTGGTGCGAATCAAACAAGTTGATGGTTTTCTTATTATATATATTGTGGTGACCCACTCCTCTACGCAGTCCAGGTACATTTATTGGTGCGATTCATAAAAGTTCAGGGTTTTTAATATATTGTGGTGACCCACTCCTCTACGCAGTCCAGGTACATTTATTGGTGCGATTCATAAAAGTTCAGGGTTTTTAATATATATTGTGGTGACCCACTCCTCTACGCAGTCCAGGTACATTTATTGGTGCGATTCATAAAAGTTCAGGGTTTTTAATATATTGTGGTGACCCACTCCTCTACGCAGTCCAGGTACATTTATTGGTGCGAATCAAACAAGTTGATGGTTTTCTTATTATATATATTGTGGTGACCCACTCCTCTACGCAGTCCAGGTACATTTATTGGTGCGATTCATAAAAGTTCAGGGTTTTTAATATATTGTGGTGACCCACTCCTCTACGCAGTCCAGGTACATTTATTGGTGCGATTCATAAAAGTTCAGGGTTTTTAATATATATTGTGGTGACCCACTCCTCTACGCAGTCCAGGTACATTTATTGGTGCGAATCATAAAAGTTCAGGGTTTTTAATATATATTGTGGTGACCCACTCCTCTACGCAGTCCAGAAAGATACCTTGTTGCAACGTTTTGGACTAATAACTATATTGTGAGGTGTTCAGAATACACTGTAAATTAGTGGAAATGCTTGTTATTGAATGTTATTGAGGTTAATAATAGCCTAGGAGTGAAAATAAGCCCAAAAACTTGATTTTTAAACTTTTTATGTTTTTTTCAAAAAAAATCCGAATCCAAAACCTTAAATCCGAACCGAGACCTTTCGTCAAGTGTTTTGCGAGACAAATCCGAACCCCAAAAATAACGAAAATCCGGATCCAAAACACAAAACACGAGACCTCAAAAGTCGCCGGTGCACATCCATAGTCCATAGTGTGTGGGAGTGAAGTGAGTCACTAACCCAGCTCCCCACAGTGATAGTCACTTCCAGCACAATCCTGTTATAAAGTTACACGTGACTTTAATAAAGGATATATCAGTGTATTATAGATGTTCTGATCTTTTCTGCTTAGTATGTGACATACTTCAAGATAAAATCTCACTATTATGCATTTAGTGTGAAATGTGATATAGTTGACAATTTCTTTCCATGTAGAACTGAAGAATACAGAATAAAACCTATTTACCTTTCAAGGAGTCCGAACATTTCTGAACATCTCCAGACAGACAGCATTTCTGCTTCTTGGGACAATCAGAGTCCGAGTTGCACAGAGATTTCTTTAGGGTGATACATGCTAGGTTATCCAGGCTGCTTCGGCAGACCCCAGCATGCTCTGTGAGAAGGGAACATATAGACTTGTGTTATATGTATCTAGCAGCATATATTCTGTATTTATTCTGTATCCCAGACCAGTCCTCCTCTATTCCACAAGAAAAATACTATCCGTATACTGGATATACAAATATAAACCCAACTAAGTATATGCAAACCCCACAGAAATATAAACATAATATCCAAGAAGAATAAACATTCTAATAATAAAATAAATATTCAAAATAATTTCTTCATATATAAATACCAATTTATAACATATTAAAAATGCAATAAAAATAAGAAAAAGGTCTTATAATGGTGATCTAGGAATTAATGCTGCATTAAAAGAAAAGGATATAAAGATACGGATACATTCATAAAGATCAAAATATAACACAATATAATAATATATATAGTAATATATATCAAAGGTATTATATGACCACAAAACCCAGTTCACCACAATAAGACTAAATATACAATTTACTTTGAATGTATTATAATCTAAAACAAAGATAAAAGCATGGCATAGTAACAATATCAATAAATGTGCGATGTAGGTAATTGCAAAATCCCTGCACTGTTTTTGTTGAATTTAGTTTAAATAATGGAACATGCTGTGTCTGTGTCTCCCTTCTGGGGAAACTGTTATTGTATATGGAGAAACGCGTCAAGTTGTTTAAAGATTCAAGTTATTTTGAGTCCGGACTGATTTAAATTTCTTCCATCCACACATCTTATACTCTTAAGCTTTATTGCTCTACAGTATAACAGACAGATCTCCCTTGTGAGCCGACAGCTGCTGATTCTGTCTAAGGAGGAACCTGGTACAGACTGAGGGCACGAGCAGGAGTGTCTTGTGGAGCAGATCGTTATTTTGTACAGAGCTGCTTCAGTCTCCAGCAGATCTAATAACTGCTCTATACTGCATGAATCTAAAGAGGACCACAGTGTGAGCGAGAGTGATCTCCTTTATAGGATGAGACTGTGCCGAGAGTTGGGTGCCAGACACAGCTGGCAATATATGTCATTCCCACCTGGCATACCTCTCACCTCACCTCTTACCGTTCTTAAATTTTGCCAGATAAGTGTCATAGATATGAACATATTCCTATTATTGGCAAAACTTACCAGGTGTACATTACTAGAAATGTAAAAAGTGTCAGTTTAAAGCTAGTGCTCTCTTACCTAACTAGGGAGGGGGGTGTAAATCAGGAGGGAGTCTGTGTGACTGTCTAAAATACATAATTTACATATCTCCCAATTGTACAGCTCTTTGTTAAACTACAGATTACTGTATTTGTAACACTTATTTTTACATGTTACTGTTATATATTTATATATTGAAGCCCAAGTATAGATACTTCCTTGTTGCCAGTAGCTAAACATTAATAGATGCACTAATCTGTGTTGAAGCCATGGTCTGGTGAGTGTAAGGTAATGAGGTCGGTCTCTGGCCAAGTCAGGGAAGAAAGGAACTGACCCTGCTCATAAAGACCTTGTCCACTGGCTCAGTCACACCTAGTCCTTGTTGGTGGACTCAGTGTGTCCCCGCCCCCCCTCTCCTAGATTGACCACCCTACCAAAATATCCACGTGTATTGGTGCAGTTTTCAGGTGTTTCTTTGCTAAATTGAATTTATGGCAGGGGTGGAGCCTGGTTTTGGATCTATATAAACAGCACATGTTGCTGCATTGCTCTTTCTTACTTCAGGGAAGAAGAAGCTAGGGCTTATGGTCCTTGTTCGGGTCTTCTAGGCTTCCATGGACTAAACACGTAGAGGTATCATAAGGTTGCCTTCAGGCTGACAGGCTAGCACTCAGCGGTCAAAAGAATTACCTATAAGCTCGGTATCCTCAAAGCAAATACACATATTACTTTCACAGCAGTAAGCCATTCTGAAGTTTGGATGATAAGATAGTCCATTTTTATGGATTATTTTATGTATTAATTAGTCTAAACCAATACATAAACATGTACTTTAAAAATATTGGTGAAGATTAGATTTACTCCCTTCTCAATTCAATTTCTTATCTTCAAAACTAATCTGTACTCCTGACTTCTGTGTACTGTACATACAATATGAACCAACTTATTGTGCTCGGTTTCACTTTTCATGGGTTCTGTTGTAGAGGTACTTTTTGAGCACTTGTTCTAAGCCTAATTGTTTGTCATTTTGGCTGTGATATCACATGGATGGGATTTATTTACTATAACAGAGGGGTATAATACAGGGGAGATACTCTGGTACTAAGCTTACTCCAGTACTAATCTCACACTATAATGCAGGTGTAGATTTACATAATATGTTATTAGGTAATAAAACCATTATGTGTCTGTACATTTCTATTACCTATTTGTGGAGCCACACACTTCTTCCCACAACACTTCTCCTTCCCATCGCAGTCATTGTCCGTCTGACAACGTGGTCGAAGCAGCAGTTCTTTATAAACTTTTTTTACTGGACATTGCCCTGGCTTCACTATAACAACAAGATCAGTATTAAATAACAACATAGGTGGATGCAGTAACATGGACTGTATATATTGTGCCACGTAGTATGCTCAAAGTAATTATTACATACATTTTCCCAAATAATCAGTTACATTTAATTTCCCTACATATGAGGTCATATAATTATTGCAGTATCCCTGTGCCTATTGCCGACTAGGGATGGATGAGTCGGTTCATCAGATTCTATAATTTGCTCCTGAGGCACCAAACATGTGCTGGATAAATAAACATCCACCGGAGAATCAGCCAATCTAAGTGCATGGAACATAAAGAAGCCAATCAGCAAGCATCACGGTGTCACATGTTAACACATCGACTGGTGCAAGATAGACATGTTGTATGTTCTCATCAGCGATAATATAGAAATACACAGACAGCTCATTGAGAGGAGAGGCAACAGTCATTGGCTGAGCTCAGAGGACGGGAGGCAGTGTGTATGGAGAGCAGATTAAAGATGTATGGAGCGATGGAGTGGGAGAGGGCCTTGTAGGTGAGGGTGAGGAGTTTGAATAGGATTCTGTAGGGGAAGGGGAGCCAGTTTAAGGCTAGGCAGAGAGGGGAGGCAGAAAAAGAGCTGCATGAAAGAAAGATAAGTCTAGCAGCCGCGTTAAGTATAGAGCAAAGGGGAGCAAGATGGGAGCGAGCTATGCCAGTGAGGAGAAGGTTACAGTAGTCCAAACAGGAAATTATAAGTTCATTGATAATAGTTTTGATGGCATCCTGGAATAGGAAGGGACAGATGCGAGCAATGTTATATAGTTAGAAACGGCAGTATTGGCCAATAGATTGAATGTGAGGGGCAAAGGATAGGGAAGAGTCGATAGTGAAACTCAGGCAACGGATTTGGGACACATATGAGATGGTAGTATTATTGACAGTGACAGAAAGATCAGGCGGGATGAAGATCTAGAAGAAGGGAGGACAATGAGTTTGGTTTTGGCTATATTAATATTGAGGAAACGTGAGGACATCCAGGGGGAGATGACAGAGAGGCAATCGGAAACAATAGAGGATTGGATGGCAAAGATCAGAAGAAGAGAGGTAGTGTTGAATGTCATCAACATATAGATGATACTGGAGGCCGAAGGAAGTGATGAGTTCACCCAAGGAGGCAGTATAAAGAGAAAAGCAGCTGGCTAAGAACAGTACCCTGTGGGATTCAGGATCGTGGAGGGCGTTGTCCGAGAGGTAACTGGTTTGCAGACAATCCTTTAGAATATTTTAGAGGCAAACAGGAGAAACAAAATGGGGCAGTAGTTAAAGAATGAGGTGTGGTCAAGATTGTTTTTTTTCTCCAGAATTGGAAAGATAAGAGCAGGGGCAGGCAGGACTGGAGGGCAGGGGGGCATCTGCCGCCTAGGCTGGTTCCATAGTGTGCTAGCTTGGGCTTGGTCACGGGGCCACCTGCATTTTTTTCCATTTAGAATAGGCTGCTGAGTCAAGTCTTGCCCCTCAGGATAAAATTTTCCAGCCCTCCCCTGGATAAGAGCATATTTAAAGGAGAGAGATATCCTATCCGCCTCCTGTCACCTTCCTATCCCACTTCTATTACCCTCCTATCCCCTTCCTATTACCCTTCTATCCCAATTCTATCATTCTTATATCCCCTCCTATCCCCTCCTATGCCCCTCCTATCACAAACTATCCCCTCCGATCACCTTCTATCCCCCTCCAATCCCCATACAATTACCCTCATATCACCCTCCTATCACCCTCCAATCCCCCTTTTACCACCTTTTATCCACCTCCAATCCCCCTCCTACCACCTTCTATCTCCCTCCAATCCCCATACAATTACCCTCATATCACCCTCCTATCACCCTCCAATCCCCCTTTTACCACCTTTTATCCCCCTCCAATCCCCCTCCTATCCTTCTGATCACCCTCCGACCACTCTTCTATTTCCCTCCTACCTCTTTAGAACCACTTTTTAAATCAAATAAACTTTGTCATATTTTAACCTATAATACTGCTTGGTTCAGACTCCTTTATGGTTCAGAATAATAATGAGAGTGTGGGGACATTGTGTCTATTTATATCACATGTGGGACTGTGAAGCTTTTTTTTATTTTGGTTAATTTGAGCCTAGACATGTGTTTCTCCATCATAGTGTAGGTGTAAGTAATAGAATGCGCCTCATTAGACATATGGGATCCAATCTGCTACAGCTGGTTCAAACATCAACTTTTACAGACTTAAATTGTCTGTGCACCCCTTCACACATCAAGAGTACTGATAAAAAATGCAAACTCTGCCCCTTATCTGATTTAATTTATTTAACTCTGTGGGGGCCCCTCTCGCAGAGGCTTCCAGGAACTTTGCCCCCTCTGTGGTCCTGGTATAATGGGCAGGGGCCTCTTCATTCCCAACATATTACACAAAAATATTGTAACATACACAGTTTTTCAAAGACATCTAATATAACATTGTACTTTCCAAAACCCTTGTTCACTACTTTATTAAATATAAAAAATATCTTTTTTCTTGGTCTATTGTAGTACTAAAGGGAAAAAACATCTGAAAAATCCATCTAAAAACCCGTCCACACTCTTCCAGAATTGAGCCTTAGCTGGGGGCTTCCATCATTTAGCCACATTAAGTTGTAGATAAAATTTTGTGTCCATCAATATTGACTATGAAGAGTTTACTTTATTTTATCCCTTTTAAAATACAACATATCAAGAAAAAGATTGTATTTTATATTTAAATAATTCTTTTTGGAGTCCTCCAGTCAATATGAAAATTGTGCATATGTACATTATACATTTCATAGCTCCTAAAACTATATTTCACTGGAGAGAAATACTGGCATTGTATGACTAACCCTTTGCTGATACTTATGCAGTCCATATAGTGACATTATGGCACTATACCTGTTATATGCCTAATACGTTCCTGCTCCTACAATATAAGGTGTGAGGATACAAGTGATGGCTCTTACCAGTCGGTGTACACTGGCGTCCGCAGTTGAAGCAGCAGCACCTTTCGGTTCCTTGGCACTGTTCATCTCTCTGGCAGTTTGGGGGCGCGGGCCGGGCATAAATGCAGATTGAATGATTGAAGTAAGGGCAGGAATTCATCTTAGCTGCAGAAAGATGCAATTATGAAGGATATAGTTAATTAATATCAATTTATATTTTTTTTGTTAATATTACCACTTCCACATTACACCTACTCAGAGAATTCTCAACTGAAAAAATGATCTTGTGATAAAGAAAAATGATTAAATTGCCAGAGTCAGATCTTAGTAAGAAGACTGCAGTTTGTGTGTAACATTACAAGGTGCCACACAGATCCCCGGTGACGGCAGGTGAGGTCATTGGGGATACACTAGAGATGAGGTGTGGGCCTCATTATAGTTAATGCCGGAGCCACAGAATCTGTGGCGCCTTTTAAACAAATAAATAATAATAATAGTTGGCATGGAGCTGGTATGAATTAAGATTCAGTGAAATCTTTCTTTGTTCCTCATTTAGCCGCAAACGTTTTGTACTTTTCACCACTGGAATCTTACCTTACCTGAGCCCAGTCCTATCCCAACTGCACCACACAGCAGATTAAATTAACCATCATCATTCCAGCTCTATTCATAAATTACATTTGGAATGGAAAAGCAAAAGCGGAACTCAAAACTGTGTCTCCTGTGAGGAATTGGTGGCATTGGCCAATGGACTTAATCTTACTCTTAATATTTGTGTTATAAAATTGATTTAAATTTTAATTTTAAGGAGGTGGGGGGTTGGGGGGATTGCTATGTTTTATAATTAAAATATATTACTAAATGTGATCCAGAAATCATTTTACAAAATGACCAATGTTTTAATGGCTTGAGCACCTCTGAGGGCCAACGCTTGATAGTTGGAAAATATCACTTCTACTGCAAATCAAAGATGTCCTGAAGATCTGGCTTATATACGGTCAGCATTTTCATGGGACAATTACGCCCAAGATACTTTGTCATATGATAATTGCCAGCTTATGATCACTTACGTTCCACAGGCAGAAGACAACGCAGTTTACATCCCGAGAAGCAACATTTCCTCTTCCCCTCGCAGTATTTGTCTGACGCACAATCTGCCGTTTTGTTTACCCCAGGAGTGTCACACGTTGGGTAGTCCACATCTGCGGGACATGCCCCGAGTTTTTCAATAGGTAAAATGACACCAGGTCCTAAAAATCAAAAATGTATTAATTTAGACTAAGATTTGCTACTGGGATAAACACCAATTATCAATAATCATAGGCTGTTACAGTAAATGGGGCAGATGGGCTTATAAGTGAACTTATATTATATTCATATATTATATCATATTCATGTTTACCAATCATAGACATTTACTCATGCAGTACCTTGATCAAGTTTAAATAATTAGTAAGATAGGGAGGTTGACAATTTCAGGGTTTTATCAAACCTAACCTTTAAACGTTTTGAAATGACAGCTATATCTGTTAGATGCATCTGTAATGAGGGGAGATGAGTCAGACAGCTGGATGGAAGTAAAATATTATCTTTAATTAAATTACTGGAGTATGGTGCTCAATATGTAGTATTACATATGCGCCCTGGATTAAACTGTCAGCCACAGTAGGTGGCAGTGTGTCCCGTGCCAGCCGCTTGAGCTGCTAAAAGAGGGGGACATGATGGTTGCACCTCTGTTAATTAACATTTCCTAATCTGTGAAGCTACAATCTGAGATTATCCAAAAGGTCACAATTGTGAAGTAATCAGCGAGGCCACAATTCCGGAATTATAAATGACAACACAATTCTGGAGTAATCAGCGAGGCCACAGTGCTGATTATCTGAGAGGACAGTGCTCTTTTAATAAATGTTTTCTTTCTATATAATTGTAAATGGTGGTGCCCTGGGGAGAACCACACTGTCCACTGCAGTAAGAGATAAGCAGAAAAACTGAAACGCACACAATTAACTTATATTTTTCCGATATTCACATAAATGGGAGACGTTCCATATACTGCTGATAATGTCATGTGTACTAAGTAATACAGTAAGGATCATTTACTAATGAACCACACAACACGTCCACCTTTATGTGACCTCATGATCCTATTCCCGCGCAAATGTGACATCTACATGTTATATATTTATAAGTGCACGGATCAATGGATCAAGTTCATGAGTAGCTAAATGTGACTAATACATCTTGTATCAATAAAGTGGTTGAGTGCTGTAAGAGTGCTTTAAAGTACACTTTTCAGTAGCATCCTAACATGTTCCAGAGTGCATAACTATGGTATAGGAAACGTATAAGCCGAATAATAATACACAGAATTACATTTTTAATTCACAATATCTAGTGCATCTATATTTCCTTTTCATATACATACATTGATAACATGTAGCTATATCACACACATAGCATCCTAAACGGTATACTATATATATATATATATGTAGTGGATATTGTCAGTAAGTGCAGAAAGAAAGAGACGGAAAACAATCTCCAGCAGGAAGGGACAGAGCTGTGATGGTACAACAGGGATTTAGTGCTGAGGACATAGAACATCACCCATTGATAGATGATGTAGACTCAGAGGTGTACATTGACCTGTAAAAAAGAGATAACAAACTAGCAGAGTGGAGGAGCAGATGGGTTAGCAGATCCTACTTATGCCACAAGCTCACTAAATGCTGCGGAGGCACTTTCACAGCAAATGAAAAAAGGAAAACTCAATGAGAATGCAGAGGAGCTAAGTGAGATTGCTGCAAAATATAGACAAAAGTGGGCCAGAAGTTGCTGACATGGTTGTTACATATCTGGAATTTAGGATGAGATGGGGTCATATTGTCAGCAGCAGAATCTACTGGACTAGGAAACATGACTAGAATACATTTGCATACAAGAAAAATGAGAATAATGCAGGGAAATCATTCTCTGTTGGTTACTGTCCGTATGAGTCTTTCTGAAGTGTGCACTAATCCCACAGAGCTAATGGATATAACTCTGTGGTGTTTCATAGTGGAGGGTGTACAATCTGTGTCAGAATTATGGCTTAAAAAATTATCTGAGGAAAATAACAGACATGATCTAATTAAATGTGAATATTCTGATATGACATCATCTGATTATACATCAAAATGTAAATTGCTAAAATATCCTTACATCAATACTAAGCATCATTATTTACAATGTTTAGTGCTGGAAGCCACACCTCTATATTATTATTATTTTATTTGTCATGTAGAGGCCTGCCCTCAACATATCACTGCCATGTTAGATACTGAAGCTAAAATAGGTCATGATAATCTGTATAAGGTTTGGGAGCAGGCCCGGCGCTCCCATTAGGCAAGGTAAGGCACTTGCCTAGGGCACTCGGCTCTGGAGGGCGCCTGATCCGCCGCACAGCATTCAGATGCACGGGGGAGGGGGGAAGAGGCTATTGCTCACCACCGCCGCCTCTCTGCTCCGTCTTCTCCTCTCCACTCACTAGTGTCAGTGAGTGGAAGGGAGGAGACGGAGCAGTGAGGCAGCGGTCGTGAGGTAAGCAAAGACGGGGTGAGGGGGGAGGAGGGAGGAGGGCGCCGATTGTTGCGGGGGCGGCTGGGGCTCCGATTTTGTAAAAATGCCTAGGGCGCCATGGAGGCTAGCACCGGCCCTGTTTGGGAGAACGTCACACACTGGCATACATGATACAAATACAACTGTCAGTTGGAAGGTGACCTGTTAGTGATAACCTATTAGGAATGGGTATTCTTAGAGATCAAAGGATGACAAAACCCTCACTTTTGATATAAAAAAAATCCAGTGTACATTCCATCTCCTTCTCAACCAGTTATCCTGAATTACTGCATAAAGAGATCAGAGATATCTGATGAACTTGTCCACGTGGCCATTTTTAGTCGTGCAGTCAGCCCATTCAATGCTCCAGTCTTTTCGCAAAGAGTCTGGACTGCTCCGTGAGAATGACAATGGACTCTTGGGCCCTTAACAAGAATGAACCACCTCTGTCAATTGCAATACCAGATATAGTGACTTTGTTTGAAAAGCTTACTCAGGAAGTTGGGAGTATCATGCTGTTATGGATTTAGCAAATGCCCTCTTCTCCATTCACATTGCTCCTGAGACACAAAAATGAGCGGGCATATTCAAAATACGACATTTCTTAGGATGATATGAAGGTGGACTATAATGACTGTTCTACTGCCAACATTGGATTCCGTTGTTCAAATCAAACAGCCTATTTCAGTTAAAGAAGATCAACAAGGACTGGGGTTTTTTGGATTTTGGAGAGCATTTATATCTGGGAATTATATTAAGATCTATTAATGATGTCACCAGGAAAAAGAATGTGTTCACATGGGGTCCAGAGCAATAAAATGATTTAGAAAATGACAAAGAGAATATACAGAACAAACCCGGACAATTACAACCTGAAAAACCATTCATCCTGGATGAGGGAACAGTGTGCCCAATGCAGCAATTTAATACATAGCTGGAGTGCAATGTATTAAATTGCTGTGTTGGGCACACCCCATGATGGCCTGGAGGACATCTAGTTACAAGAAGAGAAGTAGCGGTCAAAATACATTTAGGATCCAGGATCGACTTATTCTTCTGAGGTGAGTTGCCGATTCCATAATTCCTCTCAGCAGCAAGAAAACGGTGGGAGAAATAAACACAAGGGTGGGGTTTCTTGGAGGTATCAAGTTGAGAGAGAACAGCTCCTGTGCCAAAAGAAAAAGCATCCCTTTCCAGGAAGAAAGGACGATGGTAGTCAGGTTGTTGTAAGACAGGAGCATATAAATGGCAGACTTTAGCTTTTTAAAGGATTCAACAGCTTCAGGAGGCTAAATTTTGTGCATTGGCTGACTTCTGAGTCAGAGATGTGATAGGAGCTACCAGGGAACGATAACCCCTAATGAAGTGGCATTAATAGTTAAAAAAACCTAGAAAACCTTGTGTGGCATTCAGGTCAGAAGGTTGTGACCAGTCCAAAATAACCTTTAGTTCGGTAGGATCCATTTGGAGTCCAGTCCCAGAGAAAATGTAGTCCAAGAATGGTAACTGTTTTTACTCGAAAGCACATTTTTCAAGCTTGCAAAACAAACGATTCTTCTTGAGACTGAAAAGAACTTCAGCCACATATCTCTGGTGGCTCTGTAAATCCATAGAAAAGATGAGCATATAAACTAAATAGAATACTACAAACTGATTTAAGAAGCCCCTGCATAATTTAAGGTCCCCATCAAATTTAGGGGGATTAGGAATGCGATGTTGAGAGGCGACCGCTGGAGCTGGAGAGGATACTGAAGAAGATGCTGATGAACTTGGAGTCAAAAATGAATTCTGGAGAGTGTCCAGAAGGACTGAAAGACTGTTACAACTCTTCCTGTGTTTTGTATCTAGCAGCAGTACCTTATACCACCAGAGGTGCTGCTGTTCTGTTCCTAAATTCCTCAGCATGCCTGAAGGAGTTAATCTCCTTGCCTGAGGCCTAATTAGAACTGCACCTGTCACACTGCTTTAAATACCTGCCTCAAGCTGTGCTCTGTGCAGTTCATCCCGTTTGTTCCTGGCTGCTGTTAACATGCTCCTGTGTTATTTTATATATACCTGCTGGACTGAACTTCCGTGTATGACCCCTGCCTGTACCTTGGACCTTGCCTGCTTGCCTGAGACCCCGAATCATTTGCCTGTACCTTGGACCTTGCCTGCTTGCCTGAGACCCCGAATCATTTGCCTGTACCTTGGACCACACTGTTTTGCCTGTTGCCCGGACCTTCTGGCTTGACTTCTGGACCTTGATTGTTTGCTTGTGTCAGTTACTTTGCCTGGACTCTGTTTGCTTGCCTGGACAGCCTTGTGCCTTCTGGACTGGGGTAAAGCTTATTATATTTGTTCCTGCCATTTTACTACACAGTCTCTTTTGGAACCTGTTATCCGTGGATTTGACTTAACATTGTTAATATATTTACCTGAATAAAGACACTTTGCCTTACACTACTGTTGCTCTTCATGTATGCACTGGGATTCATAACAAAGACCCTGAAGAATTTTCAGGAAATGTTCCTGATTGGCTTCTCTATCCTTCCTACTAAGTATTGCAGTAAATCCCTAGGAGATGGATTATCCTCTGGATCCATGGTCAGAGCAAACTGTAATGGAAATGGCTCAGGAATCTCATGCTAGCCTAGATTGACACAGGCCGGCCAGAGGTGCGAAGTCTAACGAACTCCCTGGTGTTCTCCAAGAACTGCTGCAAAGCGGGATGGGCTTGCGGTCCTCAGGTCTGCCCTAGGTGTAGCACTGTGGATTTTGATAGAGAGTACTACGCATGGACAACAAGAGACTGGCTGGGTCTGGTACACTGGCTGGTAGCAAAGTACAGAATCATCAGGCGGAGACAAGGTCAGGGGTTAAATGTATCAAATATCGATTTTTGCAAATCGCCGATATCCAGAGACTTTCCATGGTAAATTAAAAGCGCCAAGAGCTTTAAAGGCAAGATTTACCCCAAGTTCTTGCCGGGTCTCGTACACATGAAAATGGAGATTGGTGCAAGCTGCAGGTAGTCAATCAAGCCAAGAACGGTACACTGGAGTCTGGAGAGCAGGGAATGGTCAGTAAAGCAAAGAGTCTGGTACACAGGAATCAGCAAAGGCACAGAGAGAGCAAACACTGCAGCAGGAGTCAGTAACCTACAAGTTGCTCTGACATTGGATGAGTGTCAGAGCGAGGTGTAAATACATAGCAGATTCAAATTACCCGCCCCGAGTTGTGGTCATGTGACCGCTGATACCTGGAAGTGCGGCTCTGATGGAGGAACAGAGAGGGCGCTGGAGAAGGGAGAGGTGAGTTACGCGATAGAAAGGAAGGACCAGCTGCATGTACCAGTGTAGCACAAAACACACTGTAATGACATGAAGTGGCACTTACAGGAGAGGGCACATATGGGAGGACAAGACCCTCAGACAGCACCACAGCAACATGCAAGATCTGTTTCATTTGAATGAGTGTTAACAGAGGTACAAGTACGGCCTGAGTCCCCCATGAGTGACGATCCGATGCGGGAGGACTTACCACCTGATTATAGGGAGCAGTGTTGATTTGATGATAGCTCCACTAATATCTATAGGACACGTGTGGGTCGCTGCAGAGATTCATCCAGTTTCACAGACTGTCAGACAGATATTCACTTGCACACTATGGACCTGATTTATTTTCGGACGCAACTGGAGTTTAGAAACAAGCGCAGTCCTTGGGCATAGTTCTGACCATAATCAAATGCAAGCGGAGCTCAATACTCGTTTCCATATATTAACACATAACACAGTGCAGGACACGTACATGCAGATGTGTAATATAAAATCCCCTCAGAACGTATACAATAAATTAACAACTCAATACTATAATCAGTAATAAAAATGTGTTGTTGCTGTTGTATTTTTCCTTATTATTATCACCCTCGCTAACATCATGAATCAGGGGCTGCAATGAGACAGAGGTGGCTTGTGATTCACAATGTCTTTTACATTTATATTTCTTTTTTCATATACATACATACATACACATATACATTCATCATCACCATTTATTTATATAGCGCCACTAATTCCGCAGCGCTGTACAGAGAACTCACTCACATCAGTCCCTGCCCCATTGGGGCTTACAGTCTAAATTCCCTAACACACAGACATGGATCAATTTTGATAGCAGCCAATTAACCTAGCAGTATGTTTTTGGAATGTGGGAGGAAACCGCAGTACCCAGAGGAAACCCACGCAAACACAGGGAGAACATACAAACTCCTCACAGATAAGGCCATGGTTGGTAATTGAACTCATGACCCCAGTGCTGTAAGGCAGAAGTGCTAACCACTATGCCACTGTGCTGCCCTATATATACATGCATACATGCATATATATATATATATATATATATATATATATATATTATATATATATATATATATATATATATATATATATATATATATATATATATATACACATATGCATGCATATATACATGCATACATGCATACATATATATACATACATACATATATACATACTACATATATACATATATACATACATATATACATGCATATCTACATATATACATGCATACATACATACATACATACATATATACATACATACATACATACATATGTACATGCATACATACATATATACATACATACATACATGCATACATACATACATATATACATACATACATGCATACATCAATGCATACTTACATGCATACATACATACAAACATACATACATACATGCATACATATATTCATACATACATGCATACATACGTACATACATTATTATTATTATTATCATTTATTTGTTAGGCGCCACAAGGTATCCGCAGCGCCGCACACAGTACTAACAGTAGACTATACAGGGTGAAACCATACAGAACAATGAACAAAAAGTACCAATACTTCAGAAACTCCGGCTAGTCATATGCAGTAAAGACGGACCGGAAGAACAGGTATGGAGACAGGAGGCGAGGGGGCCCTGCTCATACGAGCTTACATCCTAAGGGAGGGTAAACAGGGTGTACATACATACATGCATGCATATATACATACATACATATATACATTCATACATACATACATACATACTTACATACATACATGCATACATACATACATACATGCATACATATATACATATATACATACATACATACATATAAATACATACATGCATATATACATAAATACATGCATAAATACATACATACATATATAGATGCATACATATATACATACATACATGCATGCATACATACATACATACATACATACATACATATATAGATGCATACATACATGCATATATACATACATACATACATACATACATATATAAGGCATGGCTTTTGCAAGGTTTTGAAATGCAAATTATGTCCTGAACTGATAGGTACTGTCGTTACTATAATTAATGCTTTTATATATATACATCGACATGTACACATTATGGCCTGATTCAAAGTTGGATGCAAACCGTATTTTTCGCTCCAAAGAGTCACACACAAAAAGAACATATTTTTGCCACATTCAGAGCAGATCAAGATGTGTCCAGCTCTGATACGTACAGGGGAGGTCTGACATATTTTAGCCAGGGGCAAGACTTTACACAGAAGCCTATTTTAAAGAACAAAAAATGCAGATGGACCAGTCCAAGGTAGCCCAAGTCCCATAGTGAGTACAGTATTAGTACTATGGTATATATATATATATATATATATATATATATATATATATATATATATATATATATATATATACCATATCACTAATACTGTACAGTGCATACCTGGTCTGGGTTATATAAATATTGTTCTTCTATCTCAGACACCCTTTAACCCATCATTCAAATATCTCTAAGACTTATCTTCACTGAGCTCATTTTATACATAATACAACAAATTGTATTTTTGTTCTGTAGTTTTGTTACCCTCTTATATAATGTTTATTTCCTAATTCTCATGATATTTCATTGTGTATCTCACATCAGATAACACCGTCCATCCCCACAATGCTACAAATCTCCCTCTCCCCCACCATACATGTCCCTATAATCTTACTACACTAACCCATAGTACCGCACCATGTGTAACTCTCCACCCAGAACACCCAGGTACTGGAGGCAGCACTCCACGCCATGCTGTAACTCTCCACCCAGAACACCCAGGTACTGGAAGTAGCACTCCATGCCATGCTGTAACTCTCCACCCAGAACACCCAGGTACTGGAAGCAGCACTCCACGCCATGTGTAACTCTCCACCCAGAACACCCAGGTACTGGAAGCAGCACTCCACGCCATGCTGTAACTCTCCACCCAGAACACCCAGGTACTGGAAGCAGCACTTCACGGCATGTGTAACTCTCCACCCAGAACACTCAGGTACTGGAAGCAGCACTCCACGGCATGCTGTAACTCTCCACCTAGAACACCCAGGTACTGGAAGCAGCACTCCACGCCATGCTGTAACTCTCCACCCAGAACACCCAGGTACTGGAAGCAGCACTCCACGCCATGCTGTAACTCTCCACCCTGAACACCCAGGTACTGGAAGCAGCACTCCACGCCATGCTGTAACTCTCCACCCAGAACACCCAGGTACTGGAAGCAGCACTTCACGGCATGTGTAACTCTCCACCCAGAACACTCAGGTACTGGAAGCAGCACTCCACGGCATGCTGTAACTCTCCACCTAGAACACCCAGGTACTGGAAGCAGCACTCCATGCCATGCTGTAACTCTCCACCCAGAACACCCAGGTACTGGAAGCAGCACTCCACGCCATGCTGTAACTCTCCACCCTGAACACCCAGGTACTGGAAGCAGCACTCCACGCCATGCTGTAACTCTCCACCCAGAACACCCATGTACTGGAAGCAGCACTCCACGGCATGCTGTAACTCTCCACCCAGAACACCCAGGTACTGGAAGCAGCACTCCACGCCATGCTGTAACTCTCCACCCAGAACACCCAGGTACTGGAAGCAGCACTCCACGCCATGCTGTAACTCTCCACCCAGAACACCCAGGTACTGGAAGCAGCACTCCACGCCATGTGTAACTCTCCACCCAGAACACCCAGGTACTGGAAGCAGCACTCCACGCCATGCTGTAACTCTCCACCCAGAACACCCAGGTACTGGAAGCAGCACTCCACGCCATGTGTAACTCTCCACCCAGAACACCCAGGTACTGGAAGCAGCACTCCATGCCATGCTGTAACTCTCCACCCAGAACACCCAGGTACTGGAAGCAGCACTCCACGCCATGCTGTAACTCTCCACCCAGAACACCCAGGTACTGGAAGCAGCACTCCACGCCAAGCTGTAACTCTCCACCCAGAACACCCAGGTACTGGAAGCAGCACTCCATGGCATGCTGTAACTCTCCACCCAGAACACCCAGGTACTGGAAGCAGCACTCCACGGCATGCTGTAACTCTCCACCCAGAACACCCAGGTACTGGAAGCAGCACTCCATGCCATGTGTAACTCTCCACCCAGAACACCCAGGTACTGGAAGCAGCACTCCACGCCATGTGTAACTCTCCACCCAGAACACCCAGGTACTGGAAGCAGCACTCCACGGCATACTGTAACTCTCCACCCAGAACGCTCAGGTACTGGAAGCAGCACTCCACGCCATGCTGTAACTCTCCACCCAGAACACCCAGGTACTGGAAGCAGCACTCCACGCCATGCTGTAACTCTCCACCCAGAACACGCAGGTACTGGAAGCAGCACTCCACGCCATGTGTAACTCTCCACCCAGAACACCCAGGTACTGGAAGCAGCACTCCACACCATGCTGTAACTCTCCACCCAGAACACCCAGGTACTGGAAGCAGCACTCCACGCCATGTGTAACTCTCCACCCAGAACACGCAGGTACTGGAAGCAGCACTCCACGCCATGCTGTAACTCTCCACCCAGAACACCCAGGTACTGGAAGCAGCACTCCACGGCACTGATGGTCACTTTGTTGTAGAATTACTAGGTGGAGTATACCGTGCTTGTAGCACACACACAAACCCTCTCGTCCAGAAGCCACAGACATTCTATTCAGTCTTTAGAACTGACAGTCTTGATGTTGTTCTAATTAATCTTTCTGCCCCCACTCAACAACTCACCTTTATTATAACAGAAAAGATAAAAATGATCCTTTTCTCATCTGTGCATTCCTTACTGTCCACGTCCCTTGTTGGATTGTGGTGAAAACTTTATATTAGTCATTTGTCTTTTAACCACTAACATCCCTTGTGTCTAAAGAGAGACCTCTGCCTCCTACACTTACCCCCTCTTGTCCAGGTTTCGCCGCTTAACATATCTGATAGTAATAATCACCTTCTGACTGACTATTAAGTGACATATCCACCATGGGTGTGGGGTGTTCAGTACATATGGGCCCATGAGTCAGGGGGTGCACAACATTATCTTCACTTATTGTCCACCCTACACCCTCTTTCCTTGTATTCTCCTTCTACTATTGCTTCAAGCATTGCACCTCTCGGTCTGCTTCCCTAGCCCTGTTTTCATGAGTCAAGGTCTACTTCCCATTGGACATTACCATCACTCTCACACACTGCCCCGTTAATAACTTGAACTGCATTACCAAGTTATCTGTGTGTAACTAGTCGTTATCTGGTCTTTGTATAATTATGTTTAGTCCAGTTATGTAATATGGGTGATTTCAGTCTGTGTATTATATACTACTGTAAATTTAATGTACTGAGGCTACTTGAAAAAGATGAGAGTTTAGAGAACAGAGCTGAGCACTGTGGTATCAGTACCCACATTGGGGGCAATAGAGTACATACATTGTAGTCTTATAGTCATCCTTTATACTCTATACATTATTTGTACAATACTCTGGATGGTAGGGGATGGGGGGGGGGCTGTGGAAATTACAAATTACTCATGAAACAAGCAGAAATATCTTACAACCACTGGACCATTCCAGCCTGCAATACTCTGTAACTGGTGTGGACTTTTCTAAGGTACGATGAATGATGGGAAACTCATTTACAAACAGTGCAATTAGCCATTAAGTATGAAAAGACAGAATCTCAGCTCAGCAGTAAAGATAATAATCTGCCTTTAGCATAATAACTGTATAAAGAATATTGTCAGACACCAGAACTGGTGACTAATACGTGCAGATGGATACAAGCTGTGCAGTGTAATTGTCACACTAGAGGAATCAATTACAGTATTATCACTGTTCTATAATACTTACCAGGTTTTAGCTCAGACTTAGGTGGTTCTGTAGTTGCTGCATCAATTGCTGAGGAGCCGACATAACACAGGATGAGGAGCAGGAGGGAGCCAGTAACTGGAGACATGTCTGAGTACTGGAGATGTGTATGAGACTAAATGCTGGGTGTCTTATAGTAACCAGACAAGGAAGGAGGAAGGGAGAGACAGAGAACACAACGTACAATGTCAATTTTTCTTTCACAATATTTATTTCTCATTGACGTCAGAACAAGTGTAAACACCTTTGTGAGAATTCATGAGTAATTTTTAGATCTTTTTGAAAGTAATTTTCAGAGTATGTTTAATTCTTTTATAAATATATACAGTTTTGGACTGGCCCGCCAGGGTACTGGGGTATTCCCCAATGGGCCCCGATGCCTGATAGCTCCGCCCTCTTAGTTGGTGGGTCATAGCAGAGTACAGCTCGTTCTGAGTGATTTTACTTAATACAGAGAACCAACTCTCTACAGCTGCGGTTATGTTGTAGCTGGCAATGACGTGAGACAAGAAGATCCGCCCCTAAGGGGGGGCTGCCGTCCAGAAGAGCTGGAAGAAGGAGTCAGAAGCCATTGCTGCTGACCAGGTTAGTACAGCAGCAGCTGCACTCAGCCTCTCACTGTAATAGAAAGGGGAGAGGGGGAGGGGGAGAGGGAGAGGGAGAGGGAGGGGGGGGGAGAGGGAGAGGGAGGGGGTGGGAGGGGGAGGGGAGAGCCGCTTCCAGTCTATAAAGATTTCAACTCCATTGATTTCATTCAGTTTATATTACCTGTTTACTGTTTGCAAGAATGGATGATTCTTGCATGTTAAATTGTATATTAAAGCATATAAAAGAGTTGAATGTAATTAATGGCCCATTTATATTGGGAGCGTACAGCTATAGTTTGTATCAATAAGACAAGTATATAATTATGAAGTGTGCATATTGATACTATACATTAAAGGGAAGTGTATGCCTAGTCTCTAACAATGTGTTAAAATCAGGGATGGTCAATTAAAATAAATAAAATAAGGGTATCTCTGCCTTATATAAACCTCATGTCACTGTAAGAGGTGATGTGAAGGGGGACAGAGGTGATGTGAAGGGCCACAGAAGTGATGTGAAGGGGGACAGAGGTGATGTGAAGGGGGACAGAGGTGATGTGAAGGGGGACAGAGGGGATGCGAAGGGGGACAGAATTGATGTGAAGGGGGACAGAGGTGATGTGAAGGGGGACAGAGGGGATGGGAAGGGGGACAGAATTGATGTGAAGGAGGACAGAGGGGATGTGAAGGGGGACAGAGGGGATGTGAAGGGGGACAGAGGGGATGTGAAGGGGGACAGAATTGATGTGAAGGGGGACAGAGGTGATGTGAAGGGGGACAGAGGGGATGGGAAGGGGGACAGAATTGATGTGAAGGAGGACAGAGGGGATGTGAAGGAGGACAGAGGGGATGTGAAGGGGGACAGAGGGGATGTGAAGGGGGACAGAATTGATGTGAAGGAGGACAGAGGGGATGTGAAGGGGGACAGAGGTGATATGAAGGGGGACAGAGGGGATGTGAAGGGGGACAGAGTTGATGTGAAGGGGCACAGAGGTGATGTGAAGGGGGACAGAGGGGATGTGAAGGGGGACAGAGGTGATATGAAGGGGGACAGAGGAGATGTGAAGGGGGACAGAATTGATGTGAAGGAGGACAGAGGGGATGTGAAGGGGGACAGAGGGGATGTGAAGGGGGACAGAATTGATGTGAAGGAGGACAGAGGGGATGTGAAGGAGGACAGAGGGGATGTGAAGGGGGACAGAGTTGATGTGAAGGGGCACAGAGGTGATATGAAGGGGGACAGAGGGAATGTGAAGGGGGACAGAGGTGATATGAAGGGGGACAGAGGGGATGTGAAGGGGGACAGAATTGATGTGAAGGAGGACAGAGGGGATGTGAAGGGGGACAGAGGGGATGTGAAGGGGGAAAGAATTGATGTGAAGGAGGACAGAGGGGATGTGAAGGAGGACAGAGGGGATGGGAAGGGGGACAGAGTTGATGTGAAGGGGGACAGAGGTGATATGAAGGGGGACAGAGGGGATGTGAAGGGGGACAGAGGTGATGTGAAGGGGCACATGTGATGATGGAAGGACAAAAGTGACAACTGCTAGGTTGTTACTAGGCACATTGGTTTGCTGCTAGGAACGCTAGATTGTTGCTGCTAGGAACGCCCCCAATTAAGCAACTCACGCCCACAATGATATGGCCGCACCTCCTTTGATGGTATGATGCACGGCAGCACATAGCTTTCCTTCTACTCAGCTATAGGGGTATATGGTATGCTAAAAAAACATAGTGCTATGGATTGTTTCAGAGAGGGGTGGCCCCCAACCAGTCTCTTGCCTAGGGCACCATGAGGTCTAAATCCGGCTCTGGTTTGAGTCTGATTTGGGGAAAACCAGTAATGAGTGAGTTGCAATAGTCAATGCGGGAGATGATAGGTGCATGAATTAAGGTTCTTGTAGTGTCTTGTGTGAGATATGTGCGAATTCTGAAAAAGATTTTAGATGTATGTAACATGATTTAGATATAGAGTCAATGTGGGGAACAAAGGATAGGTGTGAGTCAAGGATTACACCTAGGCAGCGAGCTTGTGCGGTGGGATTTATGGTCATGTTATCAACAGAGATAGAAATGTCAGGTATGCTCTTGTTGGTGGGTGGGAATATTATTAACTCTGTTTTAGAAAGATTAAGTTTGAGTTGGCGAGAGGACATCCAAGATGAAATGGCAGAAAGACAGTCAGTTACACGGGACAACACAGATGTCGAGAGATCAGGAGAGAATAGATAGATTTGTGTATCATCCGCATAGAGATGATACTGAAATCCAAAGGAGCTTATTAGTTTTCCAAGAGAAGTGGTGTAGATAGAGAATAGCAGAGGACCTAGGACTGAGCCATGTGGTCTCCAACTGATAGGGGAAGCGGAGCAGAGGTGGCTCCAGAGAAATTAACAGTGAAAGAGTGATTAGAGAGGTAGGATGAGAACCAGGATAGAACAGTGTCTTGAAGCCCTAGGGATTGCTGCGTTTGTATGAGAAGAGAGTGGTCAGTGGTGTCAAAAGCAGCAGAGAGATCCAGGAGAATTAGGAGAGAGTAATGGCGTTTAGTTTTAGCAGTGATCAGATCATGGACAACCTTGGTCAACGCAGTCTCTGTGGAGTGTTGAGAACGAAAGCCAGACTGAAGAGGATACAATAAGAAGTGTGTGAGGTGAGTGTAGAATATGAACATTTCTTTATTGGTATCATTACTAATAAAATTATCTTGATATTAGCAGCATAAAATAAGAAACATATATATATATACATATATATATATATATTGTGACAGAGTCACTGGAAAGAGGCTAGATACAGAGGTATGTGTCCCAGGCTACCAGCATTGTATACATAAGGCCCAGTCCGGGACTTCAGATCCATCAGTCTCTAACAGGCTGATCAAGGGATGCACCTGAGAGGTGCCTGTGATAAGGCAGCTGGGATAAGCAATCAGTGTCTCAGACCTAGGAGGAGGTGAGCTGCCTCCGTAGACACTCTGCTGCAGGGAGCAACAATACACGTATGGTTTGGTGTGTGTCTGGGACATAAGGTCCTGCACATGAGAAAGGGCCTCCATAATTGTATTAGTTAGTAGCCAGACGGCTAGGATTTTGTTTATATTTTGTTTTGTTTACAAGCTGGTGAATAAACTGGGGTGGCTGTTATCCTGAAACTTCTGGACTCGTGTGTCTTACTGCTGCTGTTCACCCAGGAGATAGTTGCTGTTCCCCTGATTGTGCTACAATATATATATATAATAGCTGTCCTCTTACTTAGCTGCAATACAGCAGATCACCACTGGGTGCAAGTAATACATATTTGTCCCTATCTCTACTCAGGTTTACTTCTCAGTGTTTGTCCAGACCAGGCCCCTCACATCCTGTGGTGGGTAACAATATTTAGGTAGATTGCTGAATGAAACTTGATTGGTTTGGATGTAAAAATAAAACCCCCTAAAAATGTGTATGACTCCCCAGATAATGAGATGGTGGTGTGTGGAATATTACAGTGGCCCTATCCTGGCCCAACCTGCTCTTGCAGATCCCACACTGGAGACATTGGGGGACAGGACAACTTAATGAGTCCCAGCATAAACTACAACTTTAGTTTTAATTTCACCCAAAGCTAAAAGTGTCATTTTTGGTGCAGTTATTGCTTAAACTCAGTCTGCCTGATTCATATAGGTATAATGAGCACAATGTTTTCAATGTTGAGTGCATGCACATGTTATAGCATGTGTTATAGCACATATTATAGCACATGTTATAGCATATGCGATAGCATGCACATGTTATAGCACATGTTATAACACATGTTATAGCACGTGTTATAGAACATGTTATAGCATGCACATGTTATAACACATGATGTAGCACATGTTGTAGCACATGTTATAGCATGCACATGTTATAGCATGCACATGAAACTGGCATCACTAATGCTCAGGACTAGCCCTGTAACTGGAGCAAGAGATACAGGAGAAAAACAAGTAACTTTGTGATGGGCAGAGCTGAAATCTGACTCTGCTGCGTGTGCTCCAGTTTGTACGTTGACTAAGGACATTCTCCCCTTCCCTGTTCCCTACATGAAATCCTCGGCTGTAGTAAGTGTCCTTTCCATGTGAAGATGATTCGGACATGATCCTGTTTACTGGTGTATGGTCCTGCTCTGGGCAGATTCAGCCTTGATGACTCAGGCCCAGTGACTTCATGTCTAAGACACTCTGGATGGGAGGGATTCTTAGACAGCGCAGTTAGATGACATTAGAAAAACAGACAATAAAAGCAAAACGCATAAAATGAGTTCAGTTCACAAGAAGTGTAATATATTTACACAACAGGCTGGTGCATATGAAGACCCATAAACGCCTCTCAGCGGCTGTATCAGGACTGGTGCAAATACAGGCTGCTGATGATGATGATTGCCAGCATTAAGTAGCCACTTCTGGTTGGCCGATTGTGGTTTTACCACTGAAGCTGACATCTGCTGTCTGCATTGATCATGTCTAGATTATATTCTATGTGCATAATTGAAAGAAACAAATGATTTTAATACTGTCATTTCTATTATTATTAATATTATTATTATTATTATTATTATTTGCAGAGTAAGACCACACTCTCAGATCCTGCATAGACTTCAGGGGCATTAATAAAATCCCTACAAAGGTGTATCTCTGATGCGCCCCTATCTAATTGTAACACATGTACACTCCCTGTGGCTATACTTGCTCATCCTCTTTCCGCCTCTCCTGGTGTAAAACAGCCTATATATGGACATATGTGTATGTATTACAGCTGCACCTGCTTATTACAGATATATGCATCTTACACACAAGAAAATGTACGTACTTCCCAAAGAGATGGAGGCTCAGGATGTTTCCACCTGTTCTTAACCTGATGTGTTAGAGATTTCACAAACCCTGGTTTAGAATATGACTCACAAGGAAAACCTGTATTACTTTCAGGTGACACATGCAGAGATGTTGTTTGACTTGGCTGCACGTTATAATAAATGTGTGACACAACTGAGGGAAGCAATTAATGCAAAGTAATTAATACATGTCTCACAGGTTTGAGGAACTGAGATTACATCATGTACAACTGGTGGAACAAGTACTGAACTTCTGACATCTATTGCAGATGAATAGGAGTAAGAACAGGCAGAATAGGAGGTAATTTTATGTTTTCTCCAATATATTCCTTTTGTCAACTATCTCTTTCCCCTTTTCTCCATCTCACTATCCTCCCTCATTACACATATCCCCCTTCCCCGTTATCCTGGATTACACTGAACTCCTTAGGGCCTGGATCTTATATAGTATGTTTCTTCAAAGCTCTCATTTCTTCCCAATCCTCCAACCCCCGTCGGCTTTTTGCCACCTTCAACTCCCTCCTCTCCCCTCTCCCTCTCCCACTCCCCACCACGCTCTCTGCTGTCGACTTTGCTACCCACTTCACCTCCAAGATTGAGTCTATACGTCATGACATCTCCCAGCAGTCCCTTCTTACCCCACCATCTCCCCCCTCCATGCCCATTCTGTCCCCCTTTTCACCCTCCTCTGCTGCTGCTATCTCCTTTCTCCCCTCCCCTCCAGCTAGCTCACCCTCCTTCTCTTACTTCACTCCGGTATCTGCAGATGAAGTCCATACCCTTCTCTCTTCCTCTCCCCCCTCCACTTGCGCACAGGACCCATCCCCTCCCACCTCCTCCGCTCCCTCTCTCTTGTGACCTGCACCCACCTTGCACACCTCCTCAACCTATTCCTCTCCTCTAGAATCTTCCCCTCCTCTTTTAAACATGCTCTTGTCTCCCCCATACTCAAGAAACCGTCCCTTGATCCCGCCTCTCTCTCTAATTACCGCCCTATTTCGCTTCTATCTTTTGCCTCCAAACTCCTTGAACGGGTTGTCTACAACCGTCTCACCTCCTTTCTTTTCTCTCACTCACTACTTGACCTGCTCCAATCTGGTTTGACCTTCTCCTCGCTAAATCCAATAGACACTACACCCTTCTTATACTTCTTAACCTCTCTGCTGCCTTCGATACCGTTGACCACGCAGGCCTATGTAACACTGTCCTCTCTTGGTTTTCCTCTTACCTCACCAACCGCTCCTTCTCAGTCTCTACTCATGATTCTACATCATCCCCCTCTTCCCCTACCCGTTGATGTTCCTCAAGGCTCCGTTCTTGGCCCCCTGCTTGTCTCCCTCTACACCTCCTCCCTTGGTCTCCTCATCCACTTCTTTGGCCTCCAGTACCACCTCTATGCTAATGATACCCAAATCTATCTTTCATCCCCTGACCTCTCCCCTTCCCTTCTGTCTCGTGTCTCCACCTGTCTCTCGGACATCTCATCTTGGATGTCCCAACGCTTCCTTAAACTCAATATTTCCAAGACCGAGCTTATAGTCTTCCCCCCT
This sequence comes from Mixophyes fleayi, assembly GCF_038048845.1. NCBI lineage: Eukaryota > Metazoa > Chordata > Amphibia > Anura > Limnodynastidae > Mixophyes > Mixophyes fleayi. The sequence continues at coordinate 4,157,437 of NC_134404.1, read as the reverse complement.
GCCAGGACTCTCCCACCTCCCCCCCTCTCTTTTTCTGTTAATAACACTACCCTCGTTTCTGTCCCCCAAGTCCGATGCCTTGGGGTCATCATTGATTCCTCCCTCTCATTTAAGCCTCACATTCTGTCCCTCTCAAAATCCTGTTACTTCCACCTTCGGAATATATATAAGATACGTTCCTTTCTCACCACGGAAGCCACGAAAACCCTTGTTCATTCGCTTATTATCTCTCGCCTTGATTACTGTAACCTTCTTCTCTCTGGCCTACCTGATTCTCACCTTGACCCTCTTAAGTCGATCCTCAATGCTGCTGCCCACCTCATTTTTCTCTCCCGCCGCTCTATCTCTGCGGTCTCCCTCCAACAGTCACTACATTGGCTCCCCATACCCTACAGAATTAAATTTAAACTCCTCACCCTCACCTTTAAAGCTCTTAGTCAATCTTCCCCTCCCTACATCTCCAATCTCATCTCTACCTACACTACTACACGCCCCCTCCGCTCTGCCTCTGACCGCCGCCTCACTACTTCACTGATCACCTCCTCTCACTCTCATCTTCAGGACTTTGCCTGGGCTGCTCCCCTGCTGTGGAACGATCTTCCACGTTCCATCAGGTTAGCATCTACTCTCAAAGGCTTCAAGCGTGCCCTTAAGACTCATTTCTTTATTCCAGTCTATCAGTCCTCCTAACGTCCTTGTCCTGGCCCCCTCCCTTAGTACCACCCTTTATGTGTCTCCCCCTTCCCTTTAGGTTGTTAGCTCTCATGAGCAGGGCCCTCTTTCCATGTGTGCTCCTTCTACTATTCCATCACCCTCTGTACCTCTTGGCTGCTTCGCTAGCCCTGTTTTCCCTGTTTTATTAACCTTGGGCCTTCTTATCGCTGATTTCTACCATCCCTTTCACTATCTGTCAGATATAATCTGATTTGCTTTACCCTGTCACCTGTGTTTGTATATATTTGTGTATCATGTTGTGTCTTGGTTCTGTTTTCTGTATATGTAAGTACGACCCTTTGTGGCGCCTGATAAGTCCAAGATAATAATAACAATAATAATATGTTCCTCCACATCTCAGGTCATTCACACCAGTCTGTGTGCTGTGTATTAGGAGGTGTGACTCATTGCTTGACCCATTGACTTGGTGTAAGTTTGCGAGTAGATGATGATGACAGCTGCACTTTTGCGTTGGACATAACTGTACGTCTCTTACGGTGCTGGGGGGGTTACTATGAACTGAGCAAACCTCCGGTCACCTGGGTGTAAAGGTTGCATTATACAGATCAATACATACAGAATAAACTACTATGGTACTATGAAAAACATCCATGGTGTTGTTCTGTGCTTCCGATCTTTGCTTAGTTGAAAAAGAATTTCAAATACATAAATAAATGTTTTTTTTTTTTTCTAATTAAAGCTAATTAAAGAGAACACAACTAACTGAGTTACTACTTAATGGGTCCTTACTAGGGGCAGAGAAGAGGTTGTCATGGGGGCTTTGGAGAGTTCTGTGGGAATTTGTTTGGCTCATTCACATTCACTTGTTACAGAGTCACAGGAATCTAAAGCATTAGATCTACTGGGACTGGGGATATAGGGATTGGGGTTAGGGGCTTCTTATTGTGTCTAATTCATCCATATTTGTAGTGAAATCTGCCTATTGGAAGTGCGGGCAGAGAGAGTAAAGTCTACTGATTATCTGCTCTTTCCAATAGATCGGTGTCATTGTCTGGAGAGGTCTACAGCATTCCAGCTGCTTCTATTCTGGGTTTTGTTCTACCTGCATGGCCAACACTGACTGCAAGTAAAAGATTGTCAGGGGCCGACACAGGCGGCCTCTCAGTAATTTATAGGTGGCTGAAATGTTTTCTACATCTTATTGGTTGTGTTAGACTGTACTATCATTAGACAAACCACGTCCGCGGCTTACATGTACTGTGAGAAGACATAGACAATGGGTCTGATTCATTAAGGAAACTAAAGCAGAAAAATTAGTAACTTTTCACCTTGGCAAAACCATGTTGCATTGGAGGGGAGTAAATTCAAAATGTGGGGACAGATTTATAGTTGGGGTAGGGTATGGGTAGGGTATCAAATATTTGTGTCCTACATGAAAAAACAGCCAGTTTCCTTATGTGCAAAATTATTAACTATTTTGCACCACTCAAATTGTGACATGGTTTTGTCCAGGAGAAAAGTCATTTTATTGCATTACTTTCTTTAAGGAATCAGGTCCAATATGTTTATTACATTTTTCACTATTATTTGTTTAAAGCAAGATTTTAAATTGAAGAAATTGTGCCTAGAAAATTCTCTTCCCTGGTCAAGTGCAACGGGAGGAGCTAAAAACTCTCATGAGAAGTAAAAGACGAGCCCCGATCTCCCCCAGCTCAGCTGCTGTGGACTTTAAATGACTGGTTGCCTCTCCACAGAGCAAGGAATGCCCTAAAAATAAACTCTCTCCACCCCTATAAAATATTTATTCTCCCATCATCGAGTGCAGACTTCTACTACTAAATTACTCCATAAACTGAGGCACTTTTGCTCTCACCACTGTAAGGTGACACCATGACTGCACCTCGGCCAATCACTAGTCCTATATATTTATTAGCACAAGAGTCATATCTAGTCTAACAAAAGTCATTAATCCATATATTGACACGTGAGGACTACACAATACCTTCAGCAAGTCTTGAAATGTTTGTGACAAGTAACAGCCAGGTAGGTGTGTCAGTAAGAGTCTATTGTGTCAATGTTATTACACAACATGTGGATAGTTTAGCTTGAACATATAAGACTGTCTTATACTCAGGGCTGGATCACCCACTATGTAAGCTAGGCTGCCTCCTAGAGTCTGTGGTATTTGGGGTCTGCCCAATTGTTGGATTTGATGCATTTTCTTTAAATGTTACATTGAGGGCCTCATGAGGCCTGAGTGGAGCCCCAGATTTGGCAGCATAAGAGAATGGCCTACAGCAGATCCATCATTTGTTCCCCTCCCCTCTCTTCATGTTTTCTCCTCTCATCCTACTGCCTCTCTGTTCTCTCCGTGCTTCCTTCCTGCTCTTCATGTGTCTGGTGCAGAAAGCTTCCAAGGATCAGTAATGGTTATGGAGAGGCTAATATAATATGTGTGTGTGTTTTATGTAGTAAGTTATTTAGCTATCATGTACAGCAATTATCTTAAATGCATCATATACATAACATAATATTACACTTTACTATAGATGCTGCATATAGCTGTGTCAGGAGCAAAGATGCTCCACACAGATAATATTACACTGAGTTAGGTAGTTCTATTCATCCCTTGACACTGGGGTGTTGCATTTTTCCCTTATGGTTTTTATTTTATATTTTGTTTGGATTACAGTGTAGATGAAGATTCCCTATGGGCTACTTCTGAATTAAGATTCCCTAGATACTGTTTCTGGAAGAAGATTCCCTATGGGCTACTTCTGGAAGAAGATTCACTATGGGCTACTTCTGGAAGAAGATTCCATAGATAATGTTTCTGGAAGAAGATTTCCTATGGGCTACTTCTGTAACAAGATTCCATATGGGCTACTTCTAGAAGAAGATTCCCCATGGGCTACTTCTGGAATAAGATTCCCCATGGGCTACTTCTTGAAGAAGATTCCCCATGGGCTACTTCTGGAAGAAGATTCCCCATGGGCTACTTCTGGAAGAAGATTCCCCATGGGCTACTTCTGGAAGAAGATTCGCCATGGGCTGCTTCTGGAAGAAGATTCCCCATGGGCTACTTCTGGAATAAGATTCCCCATGGGCTACTTCTGGAAGAAGATTCTCCATGGCATCTGTTTTTTTTTACATTCATTTGCCCATATTGCCCTATACCCACCGCCCAGGAGTGTAGGAAGAGCCCTAGTGCTTTCAGTGCTGAACAGCCCGGGGTTGGTTTGTCATTATGGCAGGGGGACCCCCTGCCGCGTGTCCCCCTGCTTTAGTGCCAACCACCCAGGATGGTTTGCCTAGTGCTGGTTGCATGAAAATTGGGGGGACCCTATGCAAATTTTTTCCTGATTTTCACGCAATCAGCAGTAGGCTGGCGGCACTAGGGTTAGTAGTGGTCGGACGGGGAACCCCACGCTTGTTTTTTTATTTAGACATTCATCTATTTTTAAACATTACTCAGCCGCCGGGCCCTGCGCCTGTATAGCCCAGCAGTATAACATAGCAATCTCGCCTGTAGAAAGCAGCGTGTTGTATCTGATGATTTTGACTTCAAACTCAGTAGAGTTTGCAAAATCGAGAGAGGGGAAAAATCGGGGCCGATTTTTAAACCGGCGACTTTGAAAAAAAGTAATCTCCGGTGATTTTACATCAAATCGCAGGTTAATACAGCGGCGAGTTTAATCTCGCTCGAGAATATCGCTGGATTTTCATAATCGCAGCTCGATACATTTACCCCCTGGTGGTACAAGATGAGGTTGTATATAACAAAAAATGAGAAAGGAAACCTGGGCAGCGCCATGCAATATGTGTCCACATTTTCCCACGGCGGCTCATTACAGCAGTGGAACATGAATTCCAGATTATGCACTAAAAATGTTTTTATTAGAGCAGGATTTTAATTTGTTACTTTTTACTTTCTAGCAGCTACGTGTTGGGGAATTGTTTTGGGCAAACTGTGTATTTGTGTAACTACAGCCAGTATAACAGCTCTATAACATATGATTCTAGTGATCTCCCTACATGTAAGAAGGAGAATCTACAAACTCACAGCTGAGACCTTGCACAAGTCACTGGGAATGAGGAGATAACGTGTGATCTCTATTATCCTCATACACGTTTTCGTTGCAATGGACCATATTTCACTGCAGAGAGTTTATCTCCTAATATTTGTTTTCCATTGGAAATATTGTACTTTAAAGACAGATTGTAAATGACACAACAGATTGATCCTGTAGACAAAACAATCCAGTGACAACAGGGAAGGCTGGAGGGCTTCAATAATCCCCAGCACTTGGCTTCCTGGTCTGGGAATAGACCAGTCAGTGACGCACAGTATAAGGTGGAACAATACAAAGATTGAGTCATTGGAGCTTTAGAGTAAATACATGACTGTGTACTGGAATCTAAGAACAACCTTCTATGTAGTGCTCTTCTGCTTTAGCAAGACTACATCAATGCATCAAATTGCAATATAATTTATCCATAGTTTTTAAAAATAATTTTTGCCATCAGACACAGGAATACAGTCATGGCCAAAAGTTTTCAGAATGACACAAGTATTGGTTTCTGCAAATGTTTGCTGCTTCAGAGTTTTTAGACTTTTTGTCAGATGTTGCTATGGTATACCGAAGTAAATTACAAGCATTTTATAAATGTCAAAGGCTTTTATTGACCATTCCATTAAGTTTATGCAAAAAGCCAATATTTGCAGTGTTGACCATTTCTTTTGAAGACCTCTGCAATTCGCCCTGGCAGCTGTCAATCAAGTTCTGGGCCACATACTGACTGATGGCCGCCCATTCTTACCTAATCAATACCTGGAGTTTGTCAGAATTTGTGGGTTTTTGTTTGTCCTCCCGCCTCTTGAGGATGGACCACACGTTCTCAATCGGATTAAGGTCTGGGGAGTTTCCTGGCCATGGATCCAATATTTCGATGTGTTGATCCCCGAGTCACTTAATTATCACTTTTACCTTATGGCAAGGTCATTCATCATTAGGGAAAAGACATTGTACATCACCAAACTGTTCTTGGATGGTTGGGAGAAGGTGCTCTTAGAGGATGTTTTGACACCATTCTTTATTCATGGCTGTGTTGTTAGGCAAAATTGTGAGTGACAAAAGGTCTAAAAACACTGAAGCAGCAAACTTTGTGAAAACCAATATTTGTGTCATTCTCAAAACTTTTAGCCATGACTGTACACCTGACTTGACATTTAAGTATAACATTTTGGGGATATGCTCACATATTTCTTAGCAAATTTAAAGAATGACTCCAACTAAAATTTTTTTTTCTTTCAGATATCAAACACCCTCACTCGAACTGACAAAACCACACATTTCCTATGATCTAGACCTCACCAATTATAAAAATACACACCCCTGCCTCTGCCTATATTAGTCAATTCTCCAGGACTCAACATGAATTTTGAATAAATACAGCAGCTAATGCAAATGCAGCCATTATTTAGATTAGATGGCATGCTTACTCTGTCTACTTGTATTAACTCCTGTAGATACAGTATATACTGATCGATAGAACTGGTCAGTTGTTTATCACACTGACATTTAAACTTCATCGGTTTTTCATAAACACATTGTACTGTAACTGCTTTTACCTCCTGCAAAGAAACCTAGTAGTTAATATACTGTTATTGATAGCACTAGTCAGCTGCCTGTCACTCTAACATCATTAATTTAATACTTTTGTTTATCTCATAAGATTACATTAATAACATTATGATAGATTGATCCTTCCCAAAACTCACCTACAACCATTATTTCATATGTGCTTTGACTGTATTTCAAATAGATAAATCCTCTATATTTCCTGTGTTATTAAAGATAGTCATGGGTCTATTTTCAGATCTTTAGTATCTGAATTTGCTTACTTATTTACTTGTCATTGCAGGCAGTATTATTTTATAGCACTATTTTATTTTAGGTAGACGGTGCAGTCTTAGACTTATAAAGTGTTAAGAATATTGTCATCTACATTTAAACTATATTGCATTTGCTTAAAGACCTATGCGAGTGGGCAGAGTGTATGTTCCTGCAGATGGCAAACTTAGTTTCTGTTGGGTGTATTTTACTAAAGCATTTCAGACTGTAATATCTAAGAGATAAGGGGCAAGACACATTTTAATGTAGCTTTATTATTTGAAATGTCTTCATATTGTCATTTGTTGGGGGTACATAAGTGAGTAAAAAAACAAGACTAACGGACTAATAATTAGCAAAAAACGTACACAGAGGATACAGGTGCTGGCTAATATTTTAATTACACAAAACCGCACCCAATATCCAAGCTTGGAAAAATTTCAAGTCTGCAAATCCATTCCAAACATTCCTGCCCCAGGGGAAAGGCATCATCCTAACCTGTCACACAACATCCTAGCAGCTTACTGTCCACAGGCAGCAACTCAATGCAATCTATATTTTTACTATTTTCTTTATTACTTGAGAATTTTATTTTAATAATTGTGGGTGAGGACTGTCCCAGCTTTTACTTTTAATGAAACATTTGTTAGGTTGTGTATTTAATCTTATTCTATCCTCAGAAAATCTGTAGTGTAACTGGCACCACTGGTTTCTTTTTACCCATTTATGCCTAAAGTATTAATTCCAGTTCCTTTATCTTCCCTTGGTCCTGCTCTCTCCCAGTATTACCGGACAGCCAGATCAGGCTGTTTTGCAAAAGTGGTAAATTCCAGCCATATAATCTCCAAGTTCCACTTTGTCATGCCACGGGATGCCGTTCCACACCGTGGGCCTGATTCATTAAGGATCTTAAATGAAGAGGTATCTTATGTCAGTCTCCTGGACAAAACCATATTACAATGCAAGGGGTGCAAACTAGTTTTCTGTTTTGCGCATAAGTTAAATACTGACTGTTTTTTTCATGTAACACACAAATATCAACTTTAAATTTCAGTGTACAAATAAACTATCAAGTATTTGTGTGTTACATGAAAAAACAGTCAGTATTTAACTTGTGTGCAAAACAGAAAACTAGTTTGCACCCCTTGTATTGTAACATGGTTTTGCCCAGGAGACTTAAATAAGATACCTCTTTATTTAAGATCCTTAATGAATCAGGCCCATGTCTGTAAATTTTAATTTGCTGACATTTTAGTGTATAAATAGAGCTAGGACAGCATTGGTCATTTCACTTCATTCTACTCTATAATGCAGCTTAAGGTAGGAGAGGAGATAGAGATAGAACAGTAAAGTATTACAATGTGATAAATACAGCATCTCACATTCATATTACTGATTGTCATTTGGTTTAACATAATTAACATTGCTACTTGTTATTCATTTTTAGTGGCTTTTACACCTATTGATTAGTGTCAGAAATGTCCTGTTCACTTGCATTTAATAATTGTCTTTCACAAACTGTGTGGTCAGTTGCACTACCTGTTGATAATCACCCAAATTGTGCACACAGCCATTAAGTATGGTCAGTGAAAGATACAATGGATAGAGCTGCAGCATTGCTGTACAACAGTTGAAATTCATACAATTTATATTGATTTCATGGACCAGAATTAATATTATTAGTACTGTTTTTTGGTTCACTGGATAGCGACAAAGCCACCTAGTGATCCTGATGTCCAATCCTTGTTCTGTGACATTTCATAATTATCACTGTTAATTAGAAATGATGCAATATTTGACAATCATTGTTCGTTGCTTTAGCAATACCTTCTGACATTAATAATAACAGTAATAATAATAATATTATTATTACTATTACTATTATTAAAATGCCACAAGTGTGGTTAGATTACATACCAAACTCATGACTGTGAAAAGTTATTGACTAAAATGTAAGTAATCAAAAGGATGCAGATACTGGACTGGACCTTTGAGCAGACGTGGCAGAAGCTATCTACCCTTGATGAGTTAAATGGGAAGAAACGTATTCCTGCTGAAATGAGCCACACAGGTTCTGTGGACAAGCTGACTTGCGTGTCAGTGGCAGTAATTGATAACAAAGCAGTCCCCATTATTTCAAGGTGTTGCATTTCCAGCCAAAAGTGTATAATTACCCAGCACTGAATGATTAAAGCACGTTTCTGATTCTGAAGATAATAATGAGGGGCCTGATTCATCAAGGTACGCAAACGCATACGCATCTGCTAAACGGGACTTGAGCTACTTAAAACACCACATACGCAGCGCAAACAGAGCAGATACGGCACTCAAAGTCAACTCAAACTCCAACGCAAATATAACGGTTTGCGTCACTCAAAGTATGAAACACAGATGCGTATGCGTTTGATACCTTGATGAATCAGGCCCGAGGATGTTAAGGGTAAAGCATAGGGGGAAGCAAGTGTAAAGCAATGTGTTGCTTCCACGCACATTTCCTCTCACTATAAATAATTCTGTATAGCCCAGAACATGTTACATCTATTTCAGGTTAGGACCACATTGCCCCATGTTTTGTAATAGAACTTTCTATATGATCTGAGGATTCAAGAGCAGCAAAATCCACTGACTACTTTGTCACTTAGCTTTTCAGGCTGCTGACATCCTAGTCGAGAGTATCTTATGATGGCTGCTGGCACCGTAGGTGGAGATGCTGGTCCCAGTCTTGTGGCAATTAATGTAGAATGTGTTGTAGCCATCAAGGCTATGACTAAATAAGCAGGTAGCCCAGGCTCCGGCATTCTGCAAAAGTCAAGTAAACCCACATATCTAACATTTAGTTCTGATTATCTTCAGGGCTGTGGGAGACCTCTGGTTATACAGGTTAGATGGCAATGTGTAAAATCACTGCAAGTTTATATTCTTAAATGAATGCTTAGAGGGGTCCATGTTAAGATTTCAACTAAAATGATCAGACAATGTTTTTTTGGGAATATACTGCATCATCTATTGCATATATAAAGTACAGTATAAGTTCTGTTCTAAAATGATAAGGACACGTCAAACTGCTGGGGCATAGATTGAGAAATGACTTTTACTTCCAATGGTGTAATAAAGGAAGAAGAGAAGAGTAAATATTAATGTGAAAACAAAATATAACAATAGGTTATGGCACAATAATAGAGGCTGGCACAATAATAGAGTCTGGCACAATGAGGAGGTGGGGAAAGAAAATTTAAAGAAGAGGATTCTGCAACATCCAATACAATATAGTTATTGTTATTATTATTATTATTGTTATTATATGATGCAAATCACATCAGAATCCTAAGTGAACAAAACAACTATGATTCCATGTTCCAAATTTCAACCTTCTGTCTAACAGCGTATTATTATCACTGGACGTGTTATTAATTCCTGACAACCCAGCAATGATAACAGGATCAGGGAGGGAAAGGAAGGAAAGTGGGAAAAGTTTCAATTTGTTATTCAAGGTACATCCTAAATGGATGATGAATCTTCAGATTCGGGGACAAGGGTCACAGACAAAAGCAACGCATGTGCTTGTTGAAGTGTTCAGCTGCCCACGTACAACTCCAATTGGAGGGTAATAAATATAATAAAGGCCCTGTTCCTGTTCCATCCAGGGTAATTGAAATTGCTCCTTATGACTGTTATTTCTCATCCCTCTAGTCCTGTGAACTCCATTTTGGCATCTGGGTCATGTTCACCCCACAGAGAACAGTATATATGATTAGTATTATGCTCATAAGGTAAAGTGCTCACCCACCTCCAATATACAGCTGGTCAGACCTAGAGCTCAGCTCAGATGTGTCAGACCCTCTACCACAGCACAGAGGCACATACAGGAGCATCATGCACAAATGTGCTGGGGGGCAGTAGTCATCAGGAAGGCTTCCTTACGGGGCATGTGGCACTGTCCTGCCATGTGGAAGTTTGCATGAGTCCCACATGAAGGAGCTTATGCCCAGGGATGGCCACCTCTTCTGTGCTGTATGCTCAGGCTCCAGAACAAGATCATCAAGACCAGCATGAGAACTACACTCAATAGTTTGTGCGGAGGAATCAACAGTAAAGGAAACTACAGCAGCACCAACAGAGATTAGTATCAATCAGACTCAGAGGGGGGTATTCAATTGTCCGCAGGATCGAGTGCGGAAAAACTATTACCGTTAATACGGTAACCTCTCGCTGGAAATCCAGCGAGTAAATTACCGTATTAATGGTTTTTCCCGCACAGGATTACCGTAATAACGATAATCTTGCACGGTATGTGGGATTTTCGGCAATTCCGCGGACAATTGAATATGCTCCTGAGTCTAGAACAGTATCAGGAGAAACATTTGCTACAACCTGTGTCCTAAATTGGGCTCAAAACTTGGAGACAAACTGGCAATCTGTAGGCTACAGTGCCTCTCCTACCACCATCTAAGTTCACTGGTGGGACTGACGCCCTCTGTTGACATCATGTGTGCTGATGCCTGTTCAATCTAAACCCCTCAATGTTATTATAAAATTTGAAAATCCTTCTAAGTTACTCTTTGTTGTTAGTGGGGTCTCTCACCCTACTTCTGTCTTTCCCTCTCTCACCCCTTGTCCTCAGACTTTAACTCGTTTCATTCTTACTTTTCTCTCTCTCCCTTTAACTCTTTTTTTCCATCTCTCACTCTCACTCTGTCTGTCACTCTACATCGATCTATGGTCCTCTATGTGGAAGATTTATCAAAGGACAAAAAGCTGTATTTTCGTACATTTTCACCAGCGATAGGCTTTTTACACTATGAATGTAAGTGGTTACCACCAGTAATAAAATCACTATCGCTGCTTATAACTCCATTGGTGGCAAGACTTGACGGTTTTCAGGGATGTCTGTGCTACACCTGGGCTAAGTGCACTCAAGACTTCATGTTGTATAGTGAGCTATTTAAAGATGCACATTATAATGATGTACTGTAATATAATCATTCCAATGTAGTGATAACGTATGAAATAAAGACCATCCCAGTGCCCCCTAACTCTCATGTTTAGAATGGGATTTTGTACATCCAGTCAAGTATTTTGCTGCACTCTGTGTGAGTCCCCATAGCATTACTCACAGTCATCTGTGCTACTTATTTGTATATCATCTCAAGTTCTTCTATGTCTTTCTTAGCATCAGAAGCCTGAATTTGCACACCATAGTCAAGAATGCACACATTTTTGTTAAATACCTATAACTCTATCTCCACAGTAAGATAATGACCACACCATGAAATAGGAAGTACATAATAAAGAAAAGATAACTTAGGACATCCTACCCCACTGCTCCAGTCACTGGCAACTCTACTGTAGCTCAATGACTGACAGTGAAGTAAGAGAACACTTCCTCCAATGTCCAGAGCTCTGGGGAAGGTACTACTCTTAAGATGGTACAAATATCTCTAACCATATCAAGGGCATATTGGTTTATCAGTGACATGCAGTAATGAACCTTCAAAATCAAAATGTTCTGTTTTAAATAATACAACACCATTTGAGTTTCAAGATGTTTAATTCCAAATCAACATCAAGATCACTTTGTTCAAACTCATCATCACTTTAGATTATATATTACCCTCAAAAATAAAACACCAAGCAGCTATAGATCAGTTCGCAAATGTGTCACATAAAGTATTAGCTATAGAAAATGTAAAATGAGAGAACGTAATGATTATGACACAACAATGACTAAGATATCATGTAAACCCTTAATATAGACGTTAATACATGACACAACAATGACTAAGATATCATGTAAACCCTTAATATAGACGTTAATACATGACCCAATCTCCAGCAGTTACTATTGGACGCTCTATATCATCAGGTTACTAACAAAATCCCTGTCTTTGTGTTCATGGTCGCTGCTCATTATCTTGTTTCATCAGTCAGGGAACTTGCTGTCTTCCTTCAGATGTCACTCAAATGCCTAGAAAGGGAAAACGCATTGATTATAATATATAAAACATACACATTCAACTTTATAATTACTTATTAGAAAATAAAAATGTAAATCATATTTTAGAAAATTACAGCATCACATTCTTCATATATCAGTCATGAAAATGTATCTAAAAATATTAATGGCATTTTATTTATATACATTGAGGGGGTCTCAAAGCTCTCTGACGCCCCTCCATCCAAGATATAATCTGTTTAGCTACCGTTAAGCTGAGCAGACCTTTTGTCAGACAAGACTTTAAAAAACGGTTATTGATCCCAATGATGACTGCAAAAGCCACCCATGCAGGTCATGTTGTCTTATTGTTTTCACTGACCAATTACTTGTGGGCCCAGGGGAAGGTTGCTCCTCAGATAGGGATCAACTAAGGGCTTGGATTCATGAGAAATTATCCCTCTTCTGCTGGTTTGATGGCCCGCACTGCATTCAGGTGCGGAATGATGGATGAGTTTGGAAACTGCTGATGATATTTTTTTTATGAAAAAATTCTATATTGATTACAAGCCAGTTATTTTTATTACTATTATTATTATTATTATTATAGATTTGCAGTGCGCCGCAGTGCTCCACAGCACCGTACACTTGGGAAAACAGTACATACATAAACATTGACATACAAGGCAGGCAAAATAAACGCAGACATGAAAACAAAGTGTATGGAGGACCCTGCTCACTAAAGAGCTTACATTCTAAATGGAAGAGGGCACAGCTGAAACAAGAGAAGCAAACGTGGCTCAGTTTGGAGATTGGGACATTTGTGAAGGTACATTAGTGTGAATAGTGTTATCAGGGATAATGGTAGGGAATTCCGTAAGTGGGGAACAGCACGGGAGAAGTCTTTCAGGCGGGAGTGAGAGGTGGTTACCAGAGAGGAGACAAGGCGCAGGTCAGAGGTAGATCTAAGAGGCTGGAAGGGAGACTATTTTGACATGAGATTTGAGATGTATGAAGGGGTGGTGTTGACGAGGGCTTTGTAAGGAAGAGTAAGTAATTATAATTTGATTCTGGAGGACACAGGGAGCCAGTGTATAAATTTGCAAATTGGTGCAGCAGATGTGGAGTGTGAGAGAGGAAGATCAGTCTTGCAGCAGCTTTTAGGATGGATTGAAGAGTGGATATATGGGAGCCAGGAATGCCAGATATCAGAAGGTTGCAGTAGTCAAGATGGGAGAGGATGAGAGATTAAATAAGAGTTTTGATTGCACGTTGAGTACGAAAAAGGCTTATTCTGACAATGTTTTTAAGGTGGAGTCGACAGGACTGAAAGGAGTGGAGTTAAGTGTGACACCGAGACCGCGGGCTTGGGAGACTGAGGATATTGTGGTGTTATTGACAGTGAGGGAGATTTTAGGGTTGGTGGTGACTCTGGCAGGAGGAAAGATAATAAGCTGATTTTTGGACATGGTGAGCTCTAGGTAGCGTTGGGACATCAATGTGAAGACAGCAGAAAGAGTTACATAAGATAGAACAGAAGCCAGTACATGTATTTATAGGTTGTGCTGATTTGGTCATGTTTGATCTGTTTTTGCATTATCCGGGCTCAGTAGTCAGGGCAAATAGAATGTTCATTGTTGAGTGTGTACGAGAGAGGTCCAAGGTGGTGAAGACTCAACTTAGTTCCACAAATGTCATGTAGCCCATTTGACATAATTAAAAAAGCACTAATCATTAGTGAAAGTGGGTTGGGAAGAATGTCACAATGTGAAGAAAGCTGCTTTAAAGAGAGGAAGTCACCCAGCGAGAGGTTCAACAGAAAGGTTGTCACCCAGCGAGAGGTCCAACAGAAAGGTTGTCACTCAGTGAGAGGTCCAACAGAAAGGCTGTCACTCAGTGAGAGGTTCAACAGAAAGGTTGTCACCCAAGGAGAGGCCCAACAAATCCAAGCTTTTAACAAGCTTTCATGATCACGTGTGCAAAATAATTGTTGACTTTTAGTCATCTCTTGTTGTCCCATGTTTTTCTATGTACTTTGTCTGACCTTACACAGTCTCCCAGAAAAAAACGTGTTTCATTCTGCATAGTTGTGTTTTGTTTGACAATGACATGAATTAGCATATTGATGCCCTGGGCCCCTCCCACTGTGATATTTTTTTAAAGACCAAGGGGTATATTACACACTAAGCTGTGGGTTTGAAAAGTAGAGATGTTGCCTATAGCAACCAATCAGATTCTAGCTGTCATTTTGAGGAATCTACTAAATAAATGATAAAAATAATCTGATTGGTTGTTATAGGAAACATCTCTACTTTTTCAAACCTGCAGTTTAGTAAATCTAACCCCAGGAAATCATTAATACATTTTGTACTATTTGACTATTGATACATAAGTTACAGCACTGGATGAAATGATTGTCAGCCTACTACCCTTACTCTGCAACTTGTGAACAGTGTTCAAAGCGATTGGCCTTTTACTAATTTGGAACCCATTGGATCCTGGAGTTTTTTGTTTATTTCCTCAATAATATCAACATTTGGGTTGTTTATAAATAATCAATAAGTATTTGCATTACTATATATTTCTGTGTTACAGAAAACCAGTAGAATATCCCGATCTGCTGGTATTGCCATGTGAGCTCACATAACGAGTCAGTTGAAGTTCCTAGTGATTGTTCTTCCCAGTTTATTTTCCTGCTTTCTGTAATAATGAAGGTCACAATGTAGGTTTATTACTTACAGGCTCGGCACACTGCTGGCGACAAGCATAATCACAGCACTTCTGCCTGCCAGGACATTGGATGTCCCCGATGCACAATGGAGGTGGATAAGGAGTAATACAGGGAGCAAACATATTCACCACTGGGCACTTTCCAGGTTTATCTACATAGAGAGTAAAAAAAGGAAACATCATTGATGCAACTTGTAACTTACTCTGCTCTCAGAAAGGTTCAGGTTGACTATTTATTGTGGAACAGAAATACATACAGAATTGTCAGGATTATCTAATAGCTTTGAACACATTTCTTACTTATAGTGTGATCTGTACAAAGTGCATTTATTTGTCTTCACAACACTTACTTACAATGGCGTCTGTACACTCCCGACGACACAGGGGAGTACAACACTTCTTGTCCCCAGGACAATCACTGTCACTCTTGCATAGCGGAGGCGGAGGGGGATTCATACATTTAGCTACTGAGACAGGACAAGCTCCATTTTTCTCTGAAACCCAGAAATCATAATATGATGTACAGGTACAGCATTTGTAGTAATGAGAATAATTACAAATTGCTTTAAATCCACTCCTGGAAAAAAACCCTAGAGCTCTGTGGAAGGTAGTGCTTTACTTTACATATAATGTGATCATGTGCCATCCTGGTTCTGCAATTTGGTATTGTGACTAGTCGTTAATACTCCAGCTGGCCACCATCTCCGGCCCACCTATGAACATTCACAAAAGCCACCTTACAAGAGTTTTTGCATAATCTTTGTTGAATGAACTACAAAGTAAGTGGTCTGTAGACAAGGCAGAAAAAATATTCAGCTCACACTTTATAGCAATAAGAGGACATCCATGGAGAGAGGGTGTGATTTACAGAGGTAGTATAGGTTACTGAATGTTCTTAGTTTTGTACGGGTGATACATATTATTGTTATCTATGTTATAAATCATTGCAAGCTTTTAAGTTTCTAAGGTCCCTTTACCTGGGACATTATAAGGGAGAGGGATGTATAGGGTGAGCAGCTGCCACTATAGAAATGTGGTTATGGAATGAGGAATCTCTTAATGATCCTCACATGCTTTTGACTCATTAATGAGTTCTGAGGAGCGGACTGTTCCCCTAACTCAACTGTTGTTGTAAACTAAGGCTTGGAGAGTCCCAACATATTATTGCTAAGTGGATTACAGTTTCGAAGGTCTGGAGTTGAACAGCAGTCATAGGGCCCAAGGCCTAGGATGCCAAAGATGTTTGGTGGCAGAGATGTTGGTTGGCACAGATGCTTCATCATCATTTTTTTATTGTTTTTCAGGCAGAGTAGAAAGCCAAACCGTGGAGTTCTGAGGAGATAATTGTTGTTTTCTGAGAGTCTGTAAACTTCAAATAAAGCATCATAAACCTACTTCTGGTCAACAGATTAAATAATCAACAAAGACAACAATGCAGAATTTGTGGTGATCATTCCAAAGATATTTAGATGAATTTAGATTACCTTTTACTGGGTCCAAACATTCCATCTTTTTATCTGACAGGCAGCACTTTTGTTTGGAAGGACAATCGACATCTCGGCTACAAAGGGCTTTGTCTAGGGCAGCAATACAAGATGATTGCTCCATACTCACAGGGCAGAAGCCAGCATGCTCTGCAATGAAACAAAATGTATGACATTTACACTGATCATATGAAGGCTATGAGACCAGATCTCCACCATCTACCCTGGAGACTCTATTTGAGGCATTGACCAAAAATATCACAATTTTGTGTATGTCAATGCAGAAGTCCATGTCCTCAATATTAATAAACACTGTTCTTGTTCAAATGAAGAGAATGATTAAGGAAAAATTCACATTGCTTGTGCATCAGTTGCAGATATGATACAATCTAAAAAAAAACAACCACAAGAAGAAATGAAACAAACTACCAAAGCACTTTTACCAGAAGTACATCATAAATAAAAGTGAAAGGTCAGTATCTGTAAATCTCTTGTCCAAGCTCTGAATCTCTGGATTTACCAACATTAAAATATAATAGAGACCTTCCTTTTATTCATTTTGAACTGGTGTTGGAAAAATATTTTGATTTTATTTACCTATACTTTCACCTTATTAGGATTTACATTTAATATAGTACAGGGATCTATTGGTCTTTAAAGTGCAAATATTTTCAGATTAGCCCCGATGCCTCTTCCATGTTCCATATTATCCGTGCCCTCCCTCTTGGGCTCCGTCGTACGAAGACCTTCCCCTCTTCCCTCCCCCGCCCTTGCTGTGCTTTGAGCTCACTGAGTTACTGTGCTTATTGTTTACTGTACTGTGCTGTCTCTCCTTGTATTGTAATTTCGTTTGTCCCTGTACGGCGCTACGGACACCTAGTGGCGCCTTATAAATAAAAATTAATAATAATAATAATAATAATGTTCATTGGATCCTTTTTTTGTTTTTTGTTTCATTTTTAGGATTAGTTGTTCCAGCATTATTAGTTATTTAATTTGTTTAGCGGGTTGGGCCTTCTTTTACCTCCAACCATTTTCCTGCAGGCCCTCTGTAACTGGCTGGCAAACTCTTGGTGAGACTAAGACCTAGCCTTGTTTAAGGCCTGGAACTTATACCGGTAGGTCTCTGCATTGACTTGAATTTGACCATCAGGGCCATCTTTTCCAGTCCAAAGTCCCCACAGCGCTCTCCACGTCAAGCTGGGTGTGTCACGGGCACTAGGAGTCTTTACCCAGGGATCACCAGGTGGTAGGCTTACCAGAGCAACGTAGGTGGTAATAGGGTACTCTGGTAGCAGGGTGATCACGGAACAGTAAATAGCAGATGATGAGATGCTCAGGAAAGTCTATGACTAGCAACACTGGTAATATGGAGGTGGTAGTACACGAGGAACTGTATGGACAAGGACACGTGAAGGTAGTCAGTGGTCTGCGATAGCAAGTTGTACCACTGCTATAGTGAGGAGGAATGTCCAACAGAAACGAGGAGGTGATGAGAGTCAGCGGTCTGCGGATAGCAAGTTGTACCGCTGTCTGAGTGAAGGAATGGAATCCAAGTGGAGGTATCCGGGGAGTCAGTGGTCTGCGATAGCAAGTTGTACCACTGCTATGTGAGAGGATACTGGAACAGGTGAAACTGGAGACAGGGATCAGTGGTCTGCAACAGCAAGTTGTACCACTGAATATATATGTGAGGAGGTGCACGGGGAGAGACTGCAGCACAGGGTAAACACGGCACCTTAACACGATCCACAGTAATATGCACAATATAGATATATGAATGACTGAACAGCACTGCAAATATGGAAAGTCTCTTGAAGTAATCCGGAACAAGATAATACAGTCAATGATGGCAACAGACTCAGCGGATAGCAGACTCCAGAGGAGAACCAACACAGTCCAGCAAGATATGCAATACACCAGCACAGTCAATGAGAAGTATGCATACCGTGGTTCAGAAGCAGGCAGTCAGGCAGGAGTGCAGCGATACCTGAGCGGCAGGAGGCCGGCAGGATGAGAAGTCCCTGGATGGATGAAGCAGAGGTCTAGTAGGTGCAGCGCACAGGTAAGTAAACCAACAGGGACACGAATCCACAGGAATCGGTAGAACACGGAACTGGACTCTTGGCGGTCCCAGGAGAATGGTGATGATCTAGCAGCAGGATAGCAGATGAGACACGAATCCAATGCTGACAGGCGGGTAGAGACCAGCGGGACACAGGAAGGTGTGGAGAGCGGATCAGCAACAGATGGATGATTAGCGCTGGCAGCAGGAGCAGGACTCTGCGGACACACGGAGGTAACCAGTAGCAACCAGCAGGTGCAAATAGCGATGGAACACGGGTGAGCAGAGTAGACCAGGAGCTGTTGATCACGGGAGTAGCAAATGGCAATAATAGCAGCAGTCTCGAGGAAACACGGGAGAGATGAGATGAAGACTGCAGCGCACAGAGGTAGCGGATAGGAATCAGCTCACAGTCACGATGTTGAAACACAGACGAGTTGCAAGCTGGGGTCTGTAGTGCACGGAGGCAGCGGGTAGGAATCAGCTAACAGTCACGATGTTGGAACACAGACGAGTTGCAAGCTGGGGTCTGTAGTGCACGGAGGCAGCGGATAGGAATCAGCTAACAGTCACGATGTTGAAACACAGACGAGTTGTACGCTGGAGACTGTAGTGCACAGAGGCAGGCGGATAGGAATCAGCTAACAGTCACGATGAGGAAACACAGACGAGTTGCAAGCTGGAGACTGTAGTGCACGGAGGCAGCGGATAGGAATCAGCTCACAGTCTTGATGATGAACAGGTGAGTGGATGTGGAGAGTGGCTGAAGTGCACGGAGGCAGCGGATAGGAATCAGCAAACAGTCACAATGAAATGAGATAGAGTTGAAGTGGTTTAGAAGACTGTAGTGCACGGAGGCAGCGGATAGGAATCAGCTAACAGTCACGATGATACACTTGATGATAGAAGTGGTATGGGAACCACAGTAGTAGAAGTGGTTTGGAAACCACAGCGGTAGAAGTGGTTTGGAAACCACAGGAATCAGCAGCGCTGAATAAACGAGGAAACACCTTCAGAGACTCATGGGGAATGAGACTCCAAGATCAGGCAACGTGGTGTTGACCACAGGTGCTTAATATAGGGAGTGTTGCCTGATCTGCCAATTAAGTCTAAACCAATGTGGCTAAATAAAAAGGTAAGGGAAGAAATGCAAAGGAAGAAGCATGCATTTAAATTGTTTAAGTCTGAAGGGTCAGAGGAGTCCTTCCATAGGTACAAGGAATGTAATAAAACATGCAAAAAGGAAATTAGATTGGCTAAATTAGAAAATGAAAGGCACGTTGCAAAAGAAAGTAAGACAAACCCCAAAAAGTTTTTTAAGTATATAAATGGCAAAAGGATTAAAAAAGATAATATAGGACCACTAAGAAGTGAGATGGGTGAATTGATAAATGATACTAAGGAAAAAGCAGAGATATTAAACACGTTCTTTTCTTCAGTATTTACCAGAGAGGAACAAATGGCAGGAGTAATACATAAAAATGGAAATGAAACCATGCCATTAATTAATACTTGGTTGTCAGAGGAAGAAGTCCAAAGGCGACTGAAGAATATTAAGATAAATAAAGCTCCAGGTCCAGATGGCATACACCCAAGGGTCCTTATGGAATTAAACTCGGAAATAGCTAGACCGCTATTCTTAATTTTCAGAGATTCAATCTCATCAGGCTCAGTACCAAGGGATTGGCGAATAGCAGATGTGGTGCCGTTGTTTAAAAAGGGGACGAGATCACAACCAGAGAATTATAGACCTGTAAGCCTGACATCAATAGTGGGGAAACTACTGGAAGGTATTTTAAGGGACAGTATTCAGGATTACTTGGTACGCAATAAAATTATTAGTGGGAATCAACATGGATTTGTGAGGGATAGGTCATGTCAAACTAATCTAATTAATTTCTACGAGGAAGTTAGTGGGAACTTAGACATGGGCAGGACAGTAGATGTGGTCTACTTAGATTTTGCAAAGGCCTTTGATACAGTGCCACACAAGAGGTTGGTTTACAAAATAAGGGAACTGGGTCTAGAAATCAAAATTTGTACTTGGATCGAAAACTGGTTAGAGAATAGGGAACAGAGAGTTGTGATAAATGGAACATTTTCTAATTGGTCAAAGGTCTTAAGTGGAGTTCCTCAAGGTTCCGTGCTGGGACCACTCCTTTTTAATATATTTATTAATGACCTTGGTGATGGTTTAGAGAGTAAAGTTTCTATTTTTGCAGATGACACTAAACTCTGTAAGGTAATAAAATCAGAGCAAGATGTAGCTTCTCTACAGAGGGACTTAAATAAACTGGAGGATTGGGCGGCTAAATGGAATATGAGGTTTAACACAGATAAATGTAAGGTTATGCATTCAGGGATCAAAAACAAGAACGCAATCTATAAATTAAATGGAATTAATTTGGGAGAATCTATAATGGAAAAAGATTTGGGAGTGCTCGTAGACAGTAGACTTAGCAATAGTGCTCAATGTCAAGCAGCAGCTGCAAGGGCAAACAAAGTATTGGCATGCATAAAAAGGGGCATAGATGCAAGGGAAGACAGTGTAATTTTGCCACTGTATAAATCATTGGTAAGACCTCATCTTGAATATGCAGTACAGTTCTGGGCACCACTCTATAAAAAAGATATTTTGGAACTAGAAAGGGTTCAGAGAAGGGCGACAAAATTGATAAAGGGTATGGAGTCATTAAGTTATGAGGAAAGGTTAGCCAGTTTAGGCATGTTTACTTTAGAAAAGAGGCGCCTAAGGGGAGATATGATTACTATGTACAAATACATTAAGGGTCAATACAGAGAGCTTTCATGGGAACTTTTTACCCCAAGGACCATACACAGGACTCGTGGTCATCCCTTAAGGTTAGAGGAGAGGAAATTTCACAACCAGCAAAGGAAGGGGTTCTTTACAGTAAGGGCAGTCAAGATATGGAATTCATTGCCAGGGAAGGTTGTGATGGCAGATTCAATAGATATGTTTAAGAAAGGGTTAGACAAATTTTTAGCGGAAAGGTGTATCCAGGGATACAACCGTTAATTTAAAATAAAGGATAGTAGTGGATATAGGGTAAAAATTGGATTGCACTATTGAGTCTGGGGGGATTTTCAAAATTGAAACAGATGGGCGGTTGCCTACTCTGGATTAATTTCAAATATAAGTGCAGGATCGCAGGAGATCCAAAATAGGTTGAACTTGATGGACTGGTGTCTTTTTTCAACCTCATCAACTATGTTACTATGTTACTATGACATACACTGAAGGGTAGAAAAGGGCTGCGCATGCGCAGACCCTCAGGATGGAGGACGGCCACGGTTCCTAAATGTCCGGGAAGAGGCACTCACGGTCCGGTGAGTGACAGGGTGCCAAATATTTGAACCACTCCTCCTCCTCGACACCATAGACCCCCATTAAATTTTTAAAGATCTGTAGGTGGGTGTTGACCTACATCTCCGATTCCTTAAAAATCAAGATTACACTGTACCTCAACTGTGGTCTCCGTCTGGCCTCTGCTGGGTACCTCAATCGTCACCCCCAACACCGACTTGAGCACTACTGCCCTTTCTTGCCGGGCCCGCTCCTTCCCATGCTGGGGTGCCAGCCAGTGGGCTGGGTTGTACAGCCCTCGAGGGTCTCTGTGGTGGGTCCACAGCCTCCTCCTCTTACCTTGATTATTCCATCTCCTTATGGTGGGACTTTTCCCATTCCATCAACTTGAACACTAGTACGTCCCGCAAATCTGTGCCCTCAAAGTCAACTCCCTTGGTTTTGAAGAACCCCTGAAAACATTGCTTTCTGGCCTTCATATGGAACCTATTTTAAGACCCTCGGTGTACCTTTGCTCGTTTCTGTGGCCATCTTTGCTAACTTCTCAGTTAAGTTTTCTACTAACACTGGTGCTGGAGTTGGTTGCCTCACATCCTTACAGAGACTGACAGTATCTGGATATGAGTACCTGCGCTCTACCCAAATGTTAGAATTGTGTGATCCATCCGCTGCCACTAAAATGTGAGGACACAAGGGTAAGATGCGTAGTATCCGGCCCTCTAGGTTCACAGATTACATAGGTAAGGAGGCAAGAAAGAGTTAATAACCTCATTATGTACAGACAAAGTTAATGCAACAGTGGTCCCAAAGAAGAAACTTATTTCCCCACCTAATATAACAATGTGTCAGTAATTTCACCAGTGTCAGCAAAAACCCAACAAAGTCCACATCACGTTACCTCACAGCTCAGAGTCCAGTCACAAAGTCCCAGCAACACAGTCCCCAGTTGAACAATCAAGGTGGGTCTGTGTACTTCTGATCCAAGCCATTTGGCCAACTCTCCACCAGCTTGGTGGGACTCTGGGTATCAATCTCCCTACGGACGTAGGCTCATCAATTCCCCACAATTTACGAGTATCTCCCATTGGAGTGATGATAAGTCAGTCCCAAAGATACAGCACACGATCTGACTGAACAGATTTCTGGTCCAAACAATCTCCTCTTTCACTGATAGAGTGTGACTACTCAACATCAGTACAAGTCCCTCTCCAAGGAAATCCCACAGCAACCACAAGGATGTTCCTCCAGGGTTCCCTTCCAAATCCCTGCCCCCCCACACTGGGCCAAACCTCCGGTACATGATCCATTTTCATTGGTGGTGGCTGGACTTTGGGTGGAAACAGGAGTGGAGGTAGAATGTTACCTCAGCAGTAGCCCACCTGCTGTTATCATGCCCTCAAGTCTGGGACAATGGTCAGTAAATAATCAAATCCCCCTTCCTGATCTGAGATAGAGTCCAAACCCTCCGGTCCTTAACCCCTTTGATTACTTTGTGATGTGTCAGGGTCTGCCTCCTTCTTTGGTCACAAAACAAAACTGGAATCGGCCACTGGAGGGCATTTAATAAACTGAGTGGGTCAATGTAGCCCGATTGACCCATTGACTGACAGATCAGGTTGGCCCGATATTCTTGTCATAATTCATTTTAGAAGAACATTTCCTGAAGTAAAAATGTTGTTTATGTGAAACAGCCAGTGACTAGCATTAGGAACTTTTGAATCAAATGGTTTTGCTTCATCAGGCATGTAAATCCATTTGGGTTTTAATGAATATGCTTCCTAGAATAAAACATGGTTATATTTCCTAGAAGAACTGCAAGTAACTTATTTTTTAGTTCTAAAAGCTATGGGTATATACATCCATTTTTTGCCATTGTACAATGTGTAAGGGTCTTCTACATAGACTGTAATTGGACTGTTATTGGATGTCATTAAATGTTGTAGATATTAACTGTGGATAGGAAGATCCTCTGCCCTATTTTTCCATACATGACTGTTTGTGATCAATCGAGCAAGGCCACACTGATTCTCTACTAATAGTGACAAATAATCTCAGTACCAGAGAGCATGTTACGGTGATTAAGGGAAAACCTAGGATATTTCTGGTCATTGCTAGTCCAGCATTGTTGTGTGTTTTTTGCACTGGATCTTTCGGAACCTTTGTCCATTTATGGACGGCCAAATTGCCATCTCTGGGCTGTAATTACTTTAGCGTTCACTATTATTTTTGTGACTTGCAAGCGTTTTTGTGTTTGCAGTTATTGCAGTTAATTTAGATGCTGATCTGCTAAAACTACTAAATGCAACAATTCCTAAACTATCAATGGCAGGTTCTGGTTACTGAAATAAGGAGAAAATACAATCCTGAGGGTCTTTACAAAGTCATTGAATTCAGCCCATTTTGAAAAGTTTATATTCTTTTTCTGAAGGGGATGCCCTCTTTACATGGGTGTGATGTAATTTGCATCAATGGCCTTACTGGCACACTGTCTATAACACAGTGCCCATAGGAAATAGCATTGTTTCCATGTCCCTACAAAGCTGGTAGAAGAGCGTAAGAATGGAGCTCAACAGCTGGGATAGCTCCATCCTTAAGCTGTGATTATAGATCCTTCAAAATAGGTTTGTGCCTATCTGGAAAGCCAGGCTGACACATCAGGCTGCTGTGGGAATTTGGGACGGTAATCATCAGGGCACAGTTAATACCGGAAATAATCTTAGGGCTTTGGTGAGTTTTATTGTTAGGGTAGTAATAAATTAGTGTTTGGGCTAATGTTATCTCTAGGCGGTATAGTTACTAAACTGGGGGTTCGAAAAAGTGGAGATGTTGCCTATAGCAACCAATCAGATTCTAGCTATCCTTTATTTAGTACATTCTAGAATCTGATTGGTTGCTATAGGCAACATCTCCACTTTTTCAAACACGCAGTTTAGTAAATATACCCCTAGGACTTAATTTTAGGACTACATAAGCATTAAGGCTATAATACTTAGCTCACATGATTTATTTGTTATTTCTAATTTGACCTAGGAAGTTTGAAGAATAATTTGGTTAAGTGGCAAACTAAGAAAAAAGAGACTTGAATACTAGGACTCATACCGGGTTTTCTGGCCCAATTCTACCCACTTCACGCTGGCTGGCCACCCACGTGTGCCTTCCTAGGCCAGGGAAGCCTACCAAGTACCTTCTAAGGTTCTTATTAGTCACTCAGGCAAATGCAGTTAGAAAAGTACAATACTACATTTATTGTAATAAAAACAATACTAGAATATTATGTACACACAGTAAATAAATGCCAGGCAGGTTTACCACATCATCTGTCCCTTACCCCACTAGCTTAAGGAGCTACAGTTACCAGGATGTCCTGACTTAAAGACCCATGGAGTTCTTCTCTTAGCTGCATTCCATTGGTAGAGAATGAAACTCAAAACCAGCTACACTGCACCTTCCATGAATCAATTCTCAAAGTGAATATCACCTCCCCCCCTAGAGTGGCTCCTTTGATCTAGGGTCAAGTTTTCACAGTGCTTTCCCTTCACTTGGCAAACCCCAGGGCCTCTCCTTGCTAAACATTGTTGAGTGCTGGTCTAGGTGGGGTTGGAGAGGGGAGTGTTGATGAGCTGTACTTCCACAGAAACTCCCCTGCTAGATGCCCTGTCTGGACTAGTCTTGTGAGAACAATGGACACTAAATAGCCTTCCCCCTCACCAGTATCTTGCAAACTGATCCCTATCCATAACCCTCTGGCTTCACTTTAAGGACAAAAAATAACAACCTCACTGCCACATCAACAATATACTATAAACAATATACATATTTACATTGAGCTACAATGTCCCCTTATCCACATGTAATTAGACACTGCAGTAGTAGTCTGGTGAGCTGGGGAACAAAAGCAAGGGCTATAAAAAGTACATGTTATAATTCACATGTTGTATGAAACAAGGGACAGGCCGGTTAGGGTGATATTAATACCTCGTTTCACCACAGTCACCGTTTGGCTTAGATTGGGATGTATATACCTCCAGGGGCTGAGAGAGGTCATTTATATTGACCCTTCTATGCCATTACTAGAAAGACTGTACTGGTGGGGCTATAGTAAATGTCCTTTTGGTCTATCTATTAAAGCAGTCTGTCCTCACATAATACATGTAAATGTCACCTTTAGCCGGATCCACACACTTCTTCCCACACAGATTACAGCACTTCTTCTTTCCACCACAATTTCCATCTTTCTGACACTGTGGCTTTGCGGTACGCGCTGGACACTCTGATTTTGGTGGAGGACATTGTCCAATTTTTACTGCCAAAATAGAATTCAAATGCAAAAGTAATAATCACTAGAACAAACATACTATCAGCATAGTAACCTAAATCCTGCATACTCCTTGGAATATGTCACATTTTTGTGCTTTGTATTCGGTTTTGCTCATGTAATACATTGATTACTGTAGCGCCACTCTCAGCTTGGGCTTTTGGTCATAGCTACAACATCTCAGACCGAGACAGACAAAGGTCCCACTGTAGTGTGTGTAGTAGATGTGAGCTATCTCATCATCATTGCTAAATAGACCATTGTGATGCCTCCGTGATTACAAACATCAAACATTCATGTGGGTCTTTCCAATATGCTACTTTATTCATGAATTCTCTCAAATGTATCCCAGTACATCTGACTTCATCATAAAGAAAAAATGTCATTTGTTTGTATGATTTATAGTTAAAATAAATGAACCACGTAATTATTTTGAGGCAGACATTAATGTACATTATAATACGGATCAGTACTCACACTATATTTACTCAAAGGAAAACTATTATCAACATTTGACATTATTATATATATATAACAGGGTAACAGCATATTAAAAGTAGAAATGCAGGTAAATATAAACATCTCTAGGTTAACCTAAAAGTATTTACCAAGCACCAAGAAATACTCAATGGATATTTCATGAAGAAGGCTGAACAAGCCCAAGTAGACAAAACAAAGACGGGAAACCAAAGGGGGGGAGCAGGGTAACATACAGAAGGGGAGAGAAGTAGGCACAGAGGAGAAAAATTAATGGGAGGGGAGGATAAAGTGATCGTAGCGCAAAATAATTGACTCTACGAGTGAGGCTGCTAAGTTGTACATATCAGAGTAGGGACAAAGTGGGACAGAACATGAGTGATGGTAACTATGAGGCCAACCTTGGAGGTAAGTCATGATTTACATGTAAGGGTGTCTTTAAATTCCATCCATCAAAACCAGGCATAAGAGAACTCTTGACATTTATCTAGCCCAGCTAAAGTGATCTCATCCATAGATAAGTGATAATCGATTAGTTAAACCAATACTTAATGGAAGGAGGTGAGGTCGATTTTCAGTGTAGAGGGGCCTTAGCGGCATTTGACAATATTTTGTGTGGATAAACTATAATTGCAATGTGTCCCTGGGAGTCAATATAGAGAACAGATGCAACTTTCGTCTATTATCATGTGACTGGCTGATGAGGCCTTCATTTATCTTTTAAGTAAATTTTGAAACCACAAAATCACCAGCAGATACACCTCAGAGAGCAAACATAACCCCCGTATATCTCCTCCACATCTCTGTCATACAGCACAGATGAAGACAGAGGTACAATTTCTTGTATAGTCCAATTAGCTGCACCTACAGGGGAACAGGTCTATTTTGTGTCCCTCCCTAATAGGGGTCAGATTCGGCAGCTTCTTCCTTGACAAGGGCATAGAATTTTGAGGGAACCTGGAGATACATTTCCTCCCTCCATAGGCTGTGCTCTTGCCCTGATCTTTTGCTTTCAGATCAGGGGCCAGCTCTAGTAAATACTCAGAAGTCAGGGGCCAACAGAGCAGATTGTTGGGCAGCACTGGGCCCCATATACATTACTGTGTTTCCACCATTATCTTTTGATTTTACTAATATATTAAGCACCCTGTTTCGCCAGGACTAGTATCCTATACAAGTTTGGATGGGCTGTTAGCTGTCTTTTCTGTGATTTAGTAGATTATATTTTAACCCAACAAACAATATGCCCTGGTTGCTTAAAGTCCCTTGGTTGCACTATGAGCTTTCTGTAATGCCCTGTTTTTAATAAAAAAAAAATCTGAAGTTTCCTGTTTTTCTCATATCTGCTGCTTCTGCTAAGCTCATCTGTGTCTCTTAGGTGCAGGTGATTGAAATCAGACCTTTAAATACACTTTATTATAGTGCATGGGAAATTGTTTTGTCTGTTTAACCTTCATCAAGCCATATAGTATAAGTACTAACACGCGGTGTATAAGGCAAATAAATGAATCATGTTAATGAGAAATGAGTATGTTCTACTCTTTCCAATCATGTTGCCCATCACTGATCCAGGCCCTCTGTGTAAGATGAGGGGGTTTAGGGTGCTCTCAAAGTGCATTTCCTTAAATGGCCTTCTATATTTGTTACATAGCTTTTTTATCAATCAATATTTATTTGCATAGCACCAGCATTTTATGTAGCACTTTACAATTAGAACGAGCACAGTAATAGAACAACATTGCATAATACAGACAGATAAGTAAGAGGGCCCCGCTCGCAAGCTTACAATATTAATTGTAATTATTATCTATATTTTTTATGTAATATCCTCCATAGCTTTCCTATATTCACTGTATCAGTGTCCAATATATCTGTGCTTTTTTACATTGTGAACAATGGCCCATATCTTAACACCACCAACTTTTTATTTCATTTAGAGCTAAAATAAATCCAAAATCCATTGTTTCTGCTCTTGTCATTACCTATATAGGCGTTCAAATCCCCCGGGCAATACATTACTTTATACCACAACAATACTTATTTGTTTACAACCCACTGAATGGTGTAAAACTGTTAGGAACCCCTCCAGCCGGCACAATACAACCCGGAGTCTACTCTGCCAATCAGGTGTTCACTGGAGCCCCTGATGGTGGGGACAGACTGGGCTGCAGACTGACAGAGGGTCGTGAAGTGTGTACCGGCTGGGGAGAACCCAGGCAAGCGGAGTGAGGTCCACGCAGAGGTCAAGGGCCGGCAGCAGGTAGCAAGTCCAGTTAACAAGCCGGGGTCAAGGGTCACAGGCAAACAAGAGATATGGTAACAGGCCAAAGGTCAGGGTCACGGGATACACAAGCGAAGTCCAAATCCAAAGCCAAGGATCATACACGAGAGGTCAGCAGAATACAATAGACAGGAACAGGAACAGGAACAAGCAGGTCAGCAGACTGAGGAACAGAAGCTATAACCGGCAATGAGGTAGCACTCATTGCCTTAAGTAGTAGGCCCAGCTAATTTAGAGCCTGGCTCTGATAATACCCAGCCCCCTTGCACCTAGATTAATTAGCCCACAGGTGCTGTAATAGTGTTGAGCGCATGCGCCCGGCTTCTCACCGCCGGGACGCAGCGCTGAAGCGTCCATCCGTTGCCCCGGCAACGGCCGGGTCATGGGCGGAAGTGACGTCCCGGTCGCCATAGCGACGGCCGGGACACAGGTAGGAGAGTCGCCGCGGCTGGGCACCGCCACGGCTCGTAACAAAAACGTTTTCTGTACTCTGATTAGAGTCATTAACTATACTTATGATGTACAGGATATACTTTAGGATGTAAGTTCTCATGTTCCTTGTGTTGTCCTTTTACTATTGCTTCAAGTTTTGCACCTCTCAGCCTGTAAATCCTATAAATGGATCTGCATTACCAAGTTATCTGTGTATCATTTGTTTAATTAGTTGATATATGATCTTTGTATAATTAATATTAAATTAATTTGATTGTTGATGTCTGTGCATTGTGTATTACTGTAATTCATTGTATGGTGCTGTGGACCTTTTGTGGTGTCTTATAATTAAAATATAATAATACTAATAATACTAATGTAAAAAGGCAAAACATTGTGGTATCAATCAGTGTATTTGATAAAACGTGTTGTCGGCCGTATTTACCTCTGTAATGATCACTAACCTGTCTGTCTATCACGTCTTATTATAGTCCCCTTTCATGGTGAAGTCGCAATATCCAATTCCCTTGTATTGAATCTTAGTGCAGTGGTGCCAGACAGGCACTTTTATTGATAGCAGTTTTCCAGCTGAATTGTTGAGCTGGTTCTGGCACACTGAAGAGAAGAGTAAATGCTCCTCACCCATCACTGATTATGCTCTGAAGATGCTGTGTCCGTCCTTCATTGAACTGTGTCAGCCTAGAGTTCTACTGACATAGCTGGAAAAACACCCGTCTGTCACCGTACTTAGGAGAAGATGTATCAACCTTCTAAAAAGGAAGAGTAGAGGTGTCGGCCATAGCAACCAATCAGATTCTAGCTCACATTTTCTATAATATACTAAATAAATGAAAGGTAGAATCTGATTGGTTGCTATGGTTAACACCTCCAATTTTCCTTTTTAAAAAATTTGATACATCCCTCTTTCCTGTTATTTTCTCAGTATCGCAGTGGTGAGGGGTGCATTGGTTTATTGCTGCACTCACATTATAGGAAGTGAGCATTTGTGTTTCTTACTCAGCGCTGTTTGGGGGTCATGTGAAGAAGCGATAAGGGGGCATTTTACTTCATATATTAGCTGTTGTGGAAAGTCAGCATCATATAATAAAAAATAATTTTAACTCTGTGTTTGATCATCATAATATTTGAGTTTGAAGGAATTTCAAATTACTGAAAGTTCAACTATGGAAGGAAATGTTAGGAAACAAAAAGAAAATCATCTATATTGCTGAATCCTTTGTAGATATCTGAACACATCAATCATTTGGGTTATATGAGGTGTATATGAGGAGCGCTCACCTCTCACCGTTGGGGTACACTGACGTACACAGTCTGAGCAGCAGCATCGCTCGGTCCCTGGACACTGCTCGTCACTGTGACACGTGTTGGGAAATCCAGGATATTGTAGAGTGCAGATGGAGGCATTAAAGAACGGACATGGGTTCTTCTTATCTTCAAGGAAAGGAAAAAAGAGAATTAGAGAAATGAGTGACTTTGTTATTGTTAGTTCACTGTCAGCCAGCAGAGAGTTGATGTTGCTGTGACAGACTTGGAATGAAGACTATAAGGACAGAGAAAACTTTCATATCACATAGTAGCACTGATGCAATAGGATCAATGCAGGACTTCTCCAGCACCCGTTTCTGTCAGCCAACCACAAGTGTCTCCTTGTGATTGGCTGGTTGTGAAGTGGAGTCCTGAGGAATCATCAATCATTTTGCATCTGTCATTGGTAGTGAGTGGGTCAATTTGTAGAGGGATTTTGAATTCTGGACTTGAAGAAAAGGGACATCTAAATATTGGCAGAGATCAGATCTAGGGTGATAATATTATTGAGACAAAACACTTCCCATACACAGTGCAATGTAAAATATAAATGAATAAAATAAATCACATTTATTCTTTGCTCAATAAAATGGGATACAGTGGTAGACTTCAGTATTTTCAATGGGACACATTCACTGCATCCAACCCACCAAGCTCCTCCCTGTTCCTTGCTCTTCCTCAAATAATCCTTTCTTATCTGCAAACCTTTGTGTCCTAGTGGAAATCAGGTGCATTTACATAGATCTAAGTGAAATAATGGAAGACCTTAAGGCCAGATATTATTAGGTGTTGGTTTCTAATGGATAAATTGGCTACGTTCTTGTGAATATTGGTTCAGGCCACAACATGGCTGCCTCTACTGCATGTTGGCGATGTGCATCCTTCAAAAGTGTCATTTGATAATCACTCTTAACATGTAACTATCAACATAAATGAGAAGTTTTTTGATGACATTCCCAAAAGAACCAAGTCGTCTTAGTTGGTCCATTACCTTCTAGTGGGAGGAGACAGAGGTTCCTACACCCGGACAGACAGCACTTCCTCTTTTCCTTGCAGTCACTGTCTGTCGCACACTCTGCTGTCTTGTTTAAGATGCCGTCCTCACATACAGGGAAATCCACGTCAGCCGGGCACGTTCCGGGTTTTTCTTTCACTGTTGATGCTTTTTTGCCTGAGAAGAAGGAAAAACTTGATGGGTTTTCGGTTTTAAAAATAAAACAATAAAACGTTGCTCATAAACACTTGGATGTCTGATTATCAAATATCTAATAACCATTTATGTCCAACATTTATACATCAGTGAAAATATTAAATAATTGAATTGTTTTTTGCACCCATTTGTTCAATGTTTTCACAGGAGACAAACTCTACAGTACTCTGGCTCTAAGCAGATGAAAATCATTGGGGTCACTTATAAACCAGGAAACATTCAGAGACACCTACTTGTCCATCAGGAAGATACATTTGAGCCACCATTAATTTTGTTCTTTGTCTGTGTATGACTAGAGATATTCATGTCAACTAAAGTAAAAATGTTGTCCTAATATTGCGACTCCCTTAAATAAAAGTTTATAATTTTTTTTCTGCTTGAAAGTTGCTCAATTGAGTCTCCAAAAACCAACTCTGGAAACTTGTTGTGGCAGTGGATTCCGCAAAACAAAACTACATTTTAGAATTAGAGTTCAGAATAACTATGGTGACCTCCCAATCTGTAGGTCTCACCAGCTTCTCTCATCATAACACCTAAAAACAGGTTTCCCCCCTGTGGCAGCATCATCATTTCAAAATGTTAAGAAATCGGATCTCTCCTGTTTGTCAGAGCTGTCAGCTGTGCATTACTGCTGTAACCATGTGTAGGATCAATCTTGCAGTTCAGATGGTTGCTAGATAAATAGCAACAAACTTCTCTACAGCTCCCAGTCTGTCAGCTCTGCTATTACTTACCACACCCATGCAGTTAATCAATTAGTAGTTCTGATTGGGGCTGTTGCCTTTATAAATCTCTTCTTGGCAGCGTACCAATGCTGGTGATAGTTCCTGCTTGACCTAGTCTGCCTTGTATCCTGGCCTGTTCTGTTTTCTGTTATTGACCCGAATTGTTCTTAGGATTCTGCTGTCTTCCCCACTCCTGACTCTTGGCTTTGTTAAACAGATTTACTCTCATATCTCTATCTACCCTGACACATGGCTTGTTTAAAGGATTCTGCTGTCTTCTCTTCTCCTGATCCCTGCCTTTCTAACTCTCAGTTTTGCCAAATACATTCTGGTTGCTAACTACCTGCTAACATGAGCTTTTCACTCCTTCAGACAAGTTGCAGAGTACTCTACATTGACCTCTGCCTTTCTGTCTCTGATTACTGCCAACAGTATCCTGATCAACAACTGCTACTACCCAAGCTTAAGTCCTGGGGGCAACCGAGTACTGTGGAACATAACTGGTCCTCGGAAAGGGGGCTGCTAAAGGTGTACATCTTGTGAAAAAGTTCTAACAGTTGAGGATCTCATGCTATTCTGTCCTTAACACACATGTCCATAAATACAGGTACAACTGCACTAAACAGGAAATAGTTCTCTTCCATTCATTTCCTTATTGGTGAGATATCACATTGCTAATGTTCTGGCTTTGTAATTACATTTTACTTGATCTTTTTTAGAAGACAGTTGAGGCAGGGCTTTTCTTACTATAGGGTGAAGTGAGAACTTCATCTCAAGGTGCACAGTTTTAGGGGTCACATCCCCTCCCTCCCAGTTTCATGGCAGCAGTCACTAATTCTCTTTTTAGGGTGTGTGCAAGAGTGATTACATGTTGAAACATATCAGTAGGATCAGCAGGACCACAGCAGGTCACATGGAGGGAGAGGATGTAACCCCCACCCATATCTCCCACTGTCAATAGTGACTGCAGGAAGAAACACATGGAGATATATTTCACAGAACATTTACAGCTGAAGAAGAGAAGTGGAAGTACTGGGCAAGTGGAAAGCTGCAATGGACGCCCTCAGGAGGCGCCTCTGTGAAGCATGTTGTTCATCTTTCTTTTCAATTCTTTGGACATTTAGGGCCTGATTCATTAGGGAAAGTAAAAAAAGTAAAAAAATTAGTAACTTTGCACCTAGGCAAAACTATGTTGAATTGGAGGGGGAGGTACATTTAAAATGTGATGGCAGATTTATTTGGTTTAGGGCATTTCCTAGATCAACTTTAAATTTCAGTGTAAAAATAAAAGCTATCAAGTATGTGTGCGCTACATGAAAAAACTGACAGTATTTATCTGATGTACAAAATAAACTCATTTGCACCCCTCGCGTTGTAACATGGTTTTGTACAGGAGAAAACTTACTCATTTTTTTGCCTTACTTTCCTTAATGAATCAGGTCCAATGTGTTTTCTGATAACTAACAGCCGGACATTTCTGACACTTGTTTCCAGTGTTCAGCTGTATGGATGTATTAGGGTACAGTTTGGGGGCTGTATGAGATGATTAATTATGTTATTTCTCTATGTTCACTTCTCCCCCAAAGCTTATTTCAGTGGCTTATATCCCAAAAGCTGCAGTCATATCCCTGAGATGTCAATCAGATCGAGGGCCCAATTTCATAGCTCCCAGCAAAATTGGGACAGATTCACTCACTTTTAGCTGAAGATCCCCCTATCTGTCTAAGCTAAACCCCTTTAGAGGTCCACAATTTGGAACTGTCCCACCAAAATTTGGACACTTGGAAGGTAAGTTATTTATTAAATTTACTTATGATTATGGGTGTTTTAGCATGTCCTATTTATCCCAAGTATCACCAAAACTAAGCGCTGTAAAAATAATTCAGTTTTAAATATTTTTTTCCAGTAATTAAAATAAATAGAGTTATGTATCAAAAATATTCAGCGCAATATTTTAATATATAATAGCTTTATTTTTTAATTCTTTTATTTTTTTTCTCCCCCCCTGCCAGCAGTATAACCTTAATAATGTTAAAAAGGATATTAAATCCTCTGAGGAATGTTGGGTGTGATATAAGGAAGGCTGCACTTTTAGCGCTCTGAAAATAAGCCTAAAATTAAGGCTGCAAAATACACTGTAAACATGTGGCTGCATCAATAGACGCTCTATGCGGTAGATTTACTAAATATCTATCTGTTCGGGTGGTTTTAATAACTAGTTCCTACTGGCAGTAAATCTAGTGTACTCTGTCTTATTGTTACTAAATCCAAATTAAAATCCATTAATTTGCAAAAAAAACAAACAAAAAAAACGCATCAGTAACGTCACGACTGCGCTGTGCTAAGTCCCACCTCTGAAACTTTGGCTAGCCAATCAGGAGCACTCTCTTATTGTGAAAAATGTTTGTATAATAGATTATTTATAGAGAAAACAGGGATCATTAGATTTTTTTTTAACAATACAGTTATTGAAAGTAAGAATAGGGCACAGTAGATGTATTACTAGTAGAGACAGGGCACAGTATATGTATTACTAGTAGAGACAGGACACAGTATATGTATTACTAGTAGAGACAGGGCACAGTAGATGTCTTACTAGTAGAGACAGGGCACCGTATATG
The DNA here is from genome assembly GCF_038048845.1 of Mixophyes fleayi. Taxonomy (NCBI): domain Eukaryota; kingdom Metazoa; phylum Chordata; class Amphibia; order Anura; family Limnodynastidae; genus Mixophyes; species Mixophyes fleayi. The sequence goes on along the minus strand of NC_134404.1, from coordinate 4,121,945 downwards.
TATTACTAGTAGAGACAGGGCACAGTAGATGTATTACTAGTAGAGACAGGACACAGTAGATGTATTACTAGTAGAGACAGGGCACAGTAGATGTATTACTAGTAAAGACAGGGCACAGTATATGTATTACTAGAAGAGACAGGGCACAGTAGATGTATTACTAGTAGAGACAGGGCACAGTAGATGTATTACTAGTAGAGACAGGGCACAGTAGATGTATTACTAGAAGAGACAGGGCACAGTAGATGTATTACTAGTAGAGACAGGGCACAGTAGATGTATTACTAGTAGAGACAGGGCACAGTATATGTATTACTAGTAGAGACAGGGCACAGTATATGTATTACTAGTAGAGACAGGGCACAGCAGATGTATTACTAGTAGAGACAGGACACAGTAGATGTATTACTAGTAGAGACAGGGCACGGTAGATGTATTACTAGTAGAGACAGGGCACAGTATATGTATTACTAGTAGAGACAAGGCACAGTATATGTATTACTAAAAGAGACAGGGCACAGTAGATGTTTTACTAGTAGAGACAGGGCACAGTAGATGTATTACTAGTAGAGACAGGGCACAGTAGATGTATTACTAGTAGAGACAGGGCACAGTATATGTATTACTAGTAGAGAGAGGGCACAGTAGATGTATTACTAGTAAAGACAGGGCACAGTAGATGTATTACTAGTAGAGACAGGGCACAGTAGATGTATTACTAGTAGAGACAGGGCACAGTAGATGTATTACTAGTAGAGACAGGGCACAGTAGATGTATTACTAGTAGAGACAGGGCACAGTAGATGTATTACTAGTAGAGACAGGGCACAGTATATGTATTACTAAAAGAGACAGGGCACAGTAGATGTTTTACTAGTAGAGACAGGGCACAGTAGATGTATTACTAGTAGAGACAGGGCACAGTAGATGTATTACTAGTAGAGACAGGGCACAGTATATGTATTACTAGTAGAGACAGGGCACAGTATATGTATTACTAGTAGAGATAGGGCACAGTAGATGTATTACTAGTAGAGACAGGGCACAGTAGATGTATTACTAGTAGAAACAGGGCACAGTATATGTATTACTAGTAGAGACAGGGCACAGTAGATGTATTACTAGTTGAGAAAGGGCACAGTAGATGTATTTATAGTAGAGACAGGGTACAGTAGATGTATTACTAGTAGAGACAGGGCACAGTATATGTATTACTAGTAGAGAAAGGGCACAGTAGATGTATTTATAGTAGAGACAGGGTACAGTAGATGTATTACTAGTAGAAACAGGGCACAGTAGATGTATTACTAGTAGAGACAGGGCACAGAAGATGTATTATTAATAGAGAAAGGGCACAGTAGATGTATTTATAGTAGAGACAGGGTACAGTAGATGTATTACTAGTAGAGACAGGGCACAGAAGATGTATTACTAGTAGAGAAAGGGCACAGTAGATGTATTTATAGTAGAGACAGGGTACAGTAGATGTATTACTAGTAGAGACAGGGCACAGTAGTTGTATTACTAATAGAGACAGGGCACAGTATATGTATTACTAGTAGAGACAGGGCACAGTATATGTATTACTAGTAGAGACAGGGCACAGTATATGTATTACTAGTAGAGACAGGGCACAGTAGATGTATTACTAGTAGAGACAGGGCACAGTAGATGTATTACTAGTAGAGACAGGGCACAGTAGATGTATTACTAGTAGAGACAGGGTACAGTAGATGTATTACTAGTAGAGACAGGGCACAGTATATGTATTACTAAAAGAGACAGGGCACAGTAGATGTTTTACTAGTAGAGACAGGGCACAGTAGATGTATTACTAGTAGAGACAGGGCACAGTAGATGTATTACTAGTAGAGACAGGGCACAGTATATGTATTACTAGTAGAGACAGGGCACAGTATATGTATTACTAGTAGAGATAGGGCACAGTAGATGTATTACTAGTAGAGACAGGGCACAGTAGATGTATTACTAGTAGAAACAGGGCACAGTATATGTATTACTAGTAGAGATAGGGCACAGTAGATGTATTACTAGTAGAGACAGGGCACAGTAGATGTATTACTAGTAGAAACAGGGCACAGTATATGTATTACTAGTAGAGACAGGGCACAGTAGATGTATTACTAGTTGAGAAAGGGCACAGTAGATGTATTTATAGTAGAGACAGGGTACAGTAGATGTATTACTAGTAGAGACAGGGCACAGTAGATGTATTACTAGTAGAGACAGGGCACAGTAGATGTATTACTAGTAGAGACAGGGCACAGTAGTTGTATTACTAGTAGAAGCAGGGCACAGTAGATTTATTACTAGTAGAGACAGGGCACAGTAGATGTATTACTAGTAGAGACAGGGCTCAGTATATGTATTACTAGTAGAGACAGGGCACAGTAGATGTTTTACTAGTAGAGACAGGGCACAGTATATGTATTACTAGTAGAGACAGGGCACAGTATATGTATTACTAGTAGAGACAGGGCACAGTATATGTATTACTTGTAGAGACAGGGCACAATAGATGTATTACTACTAGAGACAGGGCACAGTAGATGTATTACTAGTAGAGACAGGGCACAGTATATGTATTACTAGTAGAGACAGGGCACAGTAGATGTATTACTAGTGGAGACAGAGCACAGTAGATGTATTACTAGTAGAAACAGGGCACAGTATATGTATTACTTGTAGAGACAGGGCACAGTAGATGTATTACTACTAGAGACAGGGCACAGTAGATGTATTACTAGTAGAGACAGGGCACAGTATATGTATTACTAGTAGAGACAGGGCACAGAAGATGTATTACTAGCAGAGAAAGGGCACAGTAGATGTATTACTAGTAGAGACAGGGCACAGTAGATGTATTACTAGTAGAGACAGGGCACAGTAGATGTATTACTAGTAGAGACAGGGCACAGTATATGTATTACTAGTAGAAACAGGGCACAGTAGATGTATTACTAGTAGAGACAGGGCACAGAATATGTATTACTAGTAGAGACAGGGCACAGTATATGTATTACTAGTAGAGACAGGGCACAGTAGATGTATTACAAGTAGAGACAGGGCACAGTTGATGTATTACTAGTAGAGACAGGGCACAGTGGATGTATTACTAGTAGAGACAGGGCACAGTAAATGTATTAATAGTAGAGAAAGGGCACAGTATATGTATTACTAGTAGAGACAGGGTACAGTATATGTATTATTAGTAGAGACAGGGCACAGTATATGTATTACTAGTAGAGACAGGGCACAGTAGATGTATTACTAGTAGAGACAGGGCACAGTAGATGTATTACTAGTAGAGACAGGGCACAGTATATGTATTACTAGTAGAGAAAGGGCACAGTAGATGTATTTATAGTAGAGACAGGGTACAGTAGATGTATTACTAGTAGAAACAGGGCACAGTAGATGTATTACTAGTAGAGACAGGGCACAGAAGATGTATTACTAGTAGAGAAAGGGCACAGTAGATGTATTACTAGTAGAGACAGGGCACAGTAGATGTATTACTAGTAGAGACAGGGCACAGTAGATGTATTACTAGTAGAGACAGGGCACAGTAGATGTATTACTAGTAGAAACAGGGCACAGTATATGTATTACTAGTAGAGACAGGGTACAGTAGATGTATTACTAGTAGAGACAGGGCACAGTAGATGTATTACTAGTAGAGACAGGGCACAGTAGATGTATTACTAGTAGAGACAGGGCACAGTAGATGTATTACTAGTAGAGACAGGGCACAGTAGATGTATTACTAGTAGAGACAGGGCACAGTAGATGTATTGCTAGTAGAGACAGGGCACAGTAAATGTTTTACTAGTAGAGACAGGGCACAGTATATGTATTACTAGTAGAGACAGGGCACAGTATATGTATTACTAGTAGAGACAGGGCACAGTAGATGTATTACTAGTAGAAGCAGGGCACAGTAGATGTATTACTAGTAGAGACAGGGCACAGTAGATGTATTACTAGTAGAGACAGGGCACAGTATATGTATTACTAGTAGAGACAGGGCACAGTAGATGTTTTACTAGTAGAGACAGGGCACAGTATATGTATTACTAGTAGAGACAGGGCACAGTAGATGTTTTACTAGTAGAGACAGGGCACAGTAGATGTATTACTAGTAGAGACAGGGCACAGTATATGTATTACTAGTAGAGACAGGGCACAGTAGATGTATTACTAGTAGAGACAGGGCACAGTATATGTATTACTAGTAGAGACAGGGCACAGTATATGTATTACTTGTAGAGAAAGGGCACAGTAGATGTATTACTACTAGAGACAGGGCACAGTAGATGTATTACTAGTAGAGACAGGGCACAGTATATATATTACTAGTAGAGATAGGGCACAGTAGATGTATTACTAGTAGAGACAGAGCACAGTAGATGTATTACTAGTAGAAACAGGGCACAGTATATGTATTACTAGTAGAGACAGGGCACAGTAGATGTATTACTAGTAGAGACAGGGTACAGTATATGTATTACTAGTAGAGACAGGGCACAGAAGATGTATTACTAGTAGAGAAAGGGCACAGTAGATGTATTACTAGTAGAGACAGGGCACAGTAGATGTATTACTAGTAGAGACAGGGCACAGTAGATGTATTACTAGTAGAGACAGGGCACAGTAGATGTATTACTAGTAGAGACAGGGCACAGTAGATGTATTACTAGTAGAGACAGGGCACAGTAGATGTATTACTAGTAGAGACAAGGCACAGTAGATGTATTACTAGTAGAGACAGGGCACAGTAGATGTATTACTAGTAGAGACAGGGCACAGTACAGGGCCGGACTGGCCATCTGGCACTTCTGGCAAATGCCAGAAGGGCCGATGGCTATATGGGCCGGCCCAACTCCCCCTGTCTTCTTGGTGGCTGGTGGTTCCAGGATCCAGCCACCTCTGCTGCGCGCTCCCCAGCTCCCTTCCCCGTTATGCTGTGCAGCCAGTTACACTGGTGAGTTTCCTGTTTTTTTTTCTAATTTGTTTTTTTTTTTTACTGAAGAGGGGGGGGTGCCCGCGATTTTCGGGGGGTGCCCGCGATTTTCGGAGGGGGGGGGTCGCGGGGGTGCCGCGATTTTCGGGGGGTGCCCGCGATTTTCGGAGGGGGGGGGTCGTGGGGGTGCCGCGATTTTCGGAGGGTGGTCGCGGGGGTGCCGCAATTTTCGGGGGGGGGGGGGGGGTGTCGCGGGGGTGAGAGCCAGGGGGTGCTGGGAAAGGGGATGAGAGCCAAGGGGTGCTAGGAGAGTGGGTGAGAGACAGGGGGTGCTGGGAGAGGGGGTGAGAGAGTCGAAGGGGGTGCTGGGAAAGGAGGTGAGAGAGCCGAAGGGGGTGCTGGGAAAGGGGGTGAGAGCCAGGGGGTGTTGGGAGAGGGGGTGAGAGAGCCAAAGGGGGTGCTGGGAAAGGGGATGAGAGCCAGAGGGTGCTGGGAGAGGGGGTGAGAGAGCCGAAGGGGGTGCTGGGAAAGGAGGGGAGAGAGCCAAAGGGGGTGAGAGCCAGGGGGTGCTAGGAGAGGGGGTGAGAGAGCGGAAGGGAGTGCTGGGAAAGGGGATGAGAGAGCGGAAGGGGGTGCTGGGAGAGGGGGTGAGAGAGCCGAAGGGGGTGCTGGGAAAGGGGATGAGAGCCAGGGGGTGCTGGGAGAGGGGGTGAGAGAGCCGAAGGGGGTGCTGGGAAAGGAGGTGAGAGAGCCGAAGGGGGTGCTGGGAAAGGGGGTGAGAGCCAGGGGGTGCTGGGAGAGGGGGTGAGAGAGCCAAAGGGGGTGCTGGGAAAGGGGGTGAGAGAGCGGAAGGGGGTGAGAGAGCGGAAGGGGGTGCTGGGAAAGGGGGGGGAGAGCCAGGGGGTGCTGGGAGAGGGGGTGAGAGAGCCAAAGGGGAAGGGGGTTCTGGGAGAGGGGGTGAGAGAGCCAGGGTGGTAGGGGGTGCAGGAAGAGGAGTGAGAGAGCCGGGGGGTAGAGGGTGCAGGAAGACGTGTGAGAGAGCCAGGGGAGTAGGTGGTACAGGAAGATGTGTGAGAGCCAGCGGAGAAGGTGGTGCAGGGGGTTAAGTGAGAGGGACAAAGGAGAAGATGGTGCAGGGGCATAGGTAAAAGAAAGTGTAAAGGGAGAGACATCTTAAGAATGGGAATGTCAGGGATGCAGCCATCATAAAACACAAGTAGTAATGAAGAATGGAAATGCACAGAGGGGACAAGTGTTAAAAAAACAAAAAAAAAACAAGCCTTCATACTCCATTCACTTATATTTTCTATACCCCCACTCCTAAATTTCTGCTTCGACCACTGCCCTCTATTCCTGCTCCCGACTGCCTGTGTGAGCTGACAGCTGCTGATCCCTCCTCGCCCAGCGCGCCCAGTAGGAGAACAGAACACAGGATGCCATAATCAGGTAAGTTCATATATTTTCTCGTGTGCAATATGTTTTTAACCATCCTTTCTTGAACTGGGGACACTACAGCGTATCCAATAATGTTTAACACTATGTATTGCTCATTATTGCGCTGTAAAGTTTTTTGCATATTTATCTGTACAGAGATTTTTAATTAAGAGGAAAAAACATTGCTTGTCATAAATTTTATCTGTAATTGTGTCAATATATCTATTTTTGTTTGCATTGTAAATGATGTATTAAGCTGCTCTTGGGAGACTCACACTCAGTATCTGATATGCTGTACCAATTTTTATTTGTGAATGAGTTTTTATCTGAGCTTTACTAATGATTTGGGGGCACTACTATGCCATAATATGATTTGTGGGCACTTCTGCATGACCGAATATGTATTGAGGGTAATACTATGTGGCATAATATGACCGTGGGGCACTACGATGTGGCATAATATGAACTGGGCACACTACAGTGTGGCATCATATGAACTTCTGCCAAAGGCAAATCTTTCATTGTTGAATATGACGGGAGCCCAAAGAAGTTGCTTTATCGGGGCCCAAAATTCCTCTTGTCAGCCCTGCCTGTGAGTCAAGGCGGTAGACGCCTCCAGGTAAATAATCTAGATGTTTCCTATCTAATCAAACTGATGGATCACATCCAATTATTTCTCACCCACCTCCTCTATCCCCCTTAATTTATATACTGTGTTATTTAAAATGAATAGAAAAGACGCATATCCAATTACTGTAGTAAAACAAAAATATTTTTCTGTGACATTTTGCTGTAGATGGAAATACTTTTAATGCGGCCGTGTGGGTTCAACTGATCATTCAATAGTTATGTTTTTTTTAGATATATGTTAGTTTTATTTCATGTGGAATGATTCATGAAAATTCTGCCATTACTATTTAATTGAGGGAATAGGGTACCTGTTACCTATATGTGTGTGTAAGTACTCTGTTCGTTGTTGCTATTTTGTGGGAGATTTGAAAAAAGCAAAACATTGTTTCCTACAGTGGCGTCTGTATAATTGGTGGTATTGCTGTAGTATGGGGTGGCGTGCTGGTGGCAATGTTGTAGTGTGTTTGGTGCTTAGTATTGCTAATAAGTAGGAGAGGGTATTGCTATAATGTGGGGGGTGACGCTGGATGCTGTAATGTGGGGGGTGATGCTGAATGCTGGAATGTGGGGGGTGATGCTGGACGCTGTAATGTGGGGGGTGATGCTGGACGCTGTAATGTGGGGGGTGATGCTGAATGCTGTAATGTGGGGGGTGATGCCGGTTGCTGTAATGTGGGGGTGATTGATGTAGTATGAGTGTGTGTGGGGGGTTATTTATTGCTGTAATTTGGGTACTAATAATGTATTGTCATGGTGTTTATTGATGTAATTGGGGTGCTAATAATGTAATGTTGAGGGTCATTAGGAGAAATAAATACCCCCCCCCACACACACACTCATACTACATCATGTTGTACTGCGCCAGCATCAGTGTGCAACAATATAGTGCATGGAGCCCACAACACGTGGGCCTGTGTGCTTTAAATGCCAGGGCTGATTTTTAGTCCCAGTCCGGCCCTGTGCGTATATGTATTACTAGTAGAGACAGGGCACAGTAGATGTATTACTAGTAGAGACAGGGCACAGTAGATGTATTACTAGTAGAGACAGGGCACAGTAGATGTATTACTAGTAGAGACAGGGCACAGTAGATGTATTACTAGTAGAGACAGGGCACAGTAGATGTATTACTAGTAGAGACAGGGCACAGTAGATGTATTACTAGTAGAGACAGGGCACAGTGGATGTATTATTAGTAGAGACAGGGCACAGTATATGTATTATTAGTAGAGACAGGGCACAGTATATGTATTACTAGTAGAGACAGGGCACGGTATATGTATTACTTGTAGAGACAGGGCACGGTAGATGTATTACTAGTAGAGACAGGGCGCAGTAGATGTATTACTAGTAGAGAGAGGGCACAGTAGATGTATTACTAGTAGAGACAGGGCACAGTAGATGTATTACTAGTAGAGACAGGGCACAGTAGATGTATTACTAGTAGAGACAGGGCACAGTATATGTATTACTAGTAGAGACAGGGCACAGTATATGTATTACTAGTAGAGACAGGGCACAGTATATGTATTACTAGTAGAGACAGGGCACAGTAGATGTATTACTAGTAGAGACAGGGCGCAGTAGATGTATTACTAGTAGAGACAGGGCGCAGTAGATGTATTACCAGTAGAGACAGGGCACAGTATATCTATTACCAGTAGAGACAGGGCACAGTATATGTATTACCAGTAGAGACAGGGCACAGTAGATGTATTACTAGTAGAGACAGGGCACAGTAGATGTATTACTAGTAGAAACAGGGCACAATATATGTATTACTAGTAGAGACAGGGCACAGTAGATGTATTACTAGTAGAGACAGGGCACAGTAGATGTATTACTAGTAGAGACAGGGCACAGAAGATGTATTACTAGTAGAGAAAGGGCACAGTAGATGTATTACTAATAGAAGCAGGGCACAGTAGATGTATTACTAGTAGAGACAGGGCACAGTATATGTATTACTAGTAGAGACAGGGCACAGTAGATGTATTACTAGTAGAGACAGGGCACAGTAGATGTATTACTAGTAGAGACAGGGCACAGTAGATGTATTACTAGTAGAGACAGGGCACAGTAGATTTAATATTAAGAGGTGTCAGTTGTTTTCAACTTTTTCTTCCTGTATCAGGACGGGACCAATGCTGTTTAGCGTTGGCCGGGGCATGTTTAAGTGAGGGGGGCTGAACTCTTGTTTGTGCCCTTCCTAGAAGACCAGGACTGATGGTAAGGTTTATGGCCCATGCTTCATGGGCAAGGAGGGCTGTTTTGCATTCATTTTTTTTCTCACATTGCCAGGCAAGGTAACTAGAACCCCAGTGGTCTTGTCTCTCACATCCATCTCTTTTGTTTTCTCTGTTTTGCTGGCGGTTTTCCCGTTGTTTTTGAAAATCGCAGCTTAGTAAATCCGTCTAGTTGTATTTTGATCATTGTAAATATCAGGATTACAATCTGTAAAGCAGTGGTCTATAAAACTGCGGACTTCAGCAGTTTTTCTGGCGGTTTGACCTTTAGTGAACATTGTGGTTTTGAAACCTCTGTATAAACCACTGAAATCCGGCAGTTTAAGAAACCTGTCTGTGACAGGATGAACATCCTATGCCGCCCTTTTGTAGTGCTGGGGACCGACTGGGCTTGCCTTGCCACCATCCCTTTTCTTTATCCCAAATGCACCCCCTCTAAACGCAATAGGATCCTTCAACGGCACTTCGAACTGCCTACTTCTCTCACTGCTAGTGTACCCCCTTCCTGGGCACCTGGGCTGGTACCCCTGACCTCTTCCTGCAGATCAGGGTTGCTGTGAATGGTTCCTCCTGGCCTATGACACTGAATGCTGGGTCCCAACCTCAGAACAGCCAGATAACGGATTAGATTGGTCTAATCTATAGGTCACAGTAATTGCAGCAGGTATGAAGGCACCAAGGCAGGTTCTTGAAGCAGTTATATCAATTTGCTTAGAAAGAGTCCTTAGTTACACACTAGTTAGAGGTACTAGTGATCGTCCAGTTGATATAATACAATAAAAAGTCACAATGCAGCTTTAGATGCTGTTTCTGACACACATGTTGGCAGAGGGTAACCCAGCCCCCTGAACCTAGCTGGAACCGGAAAGTCTGCGGTATTACATCCAATGTTTAGCATCAGGATGTTATATATTCTCTTAACTTACTTTTAATGCAATCTAAAATTAACAGAATTTTTATCAATCTGTGATTTCCTAAATTTCTTACATATCTCTCTAAGACACAGGATGAAAGGCTAGTGGGCCCCTCCTGTGCTTTCAGGCTAAAAGCATGTGTTGGTCACTCACAGATGAAATACTTAATTAGTATGTAATTTCCTTTCTTCCTTTTTCAAACACAAATTTCCTCCACCAAGGCATACAGCTCAGAACTCAATACATGAACAATACAAAAATCAGCACATGCGTAATGACATACATCGGCGCACTGTGCCCGTAACTGAAATAAATTTAATCAATAAGTTATTCATAAGTGATCCAGCCACATTGCCCAATGGTAAATGTGTCTCACTGTGACTGGAGTAAAGACACAGCAGTAATCATCAAAGCATCAGCAGCACCAATAAGCAAAGTCGCCCTATACCACCAATTATGATACGGGGTCTGGCAATGTAATGTCTGGCCCCTGATGCCAGGATATCATTTTAAAGTCAGAAAAGAATTTGTTTGTGGAAGTACTAGTCCCAGCAAGTCTTGGCAATCATTGACAGCTTGTTCATGCTTTCACTTGCAAAACTTCAATCACCAACATGCCCATGGCTGCCAGAGGCACCTGGGTCTTGTGTAGCTACAAGCATCTTAGTGACTTTATGAATTTGGTTATGGGTGTAGGAAAGACATTTAAAAAATATATGGCAGCGTACAGTGTAATTTTCAGATTTGGACAGCGTTACATTGGTTCTCTCTCCTCATCACTGAACTAAGATATTTTTCATATGATTGTGCCTCTTAGAGCATATTGATTATCATCTTCCCACACTAAGCAATACATATGTGACTTCATTCATCTTGGAACGCAATGTGTACACAATTTGCATTTAAAGATATTGGACATTAATTGCGCGCATGTTGGGTCACAAGTACAAGAGTATCTCAAGAAAGGTCATTTCAATCTGGGTATCAGTACGCTCTGACTGCGGGATACGCACATGTATGTGTGTACTATCATGTCCCATTAAAAGTTTATTAAATGCATTAACAACTCTTAGTAGTATAATCATTGATACAAATAGATTCATTTGGTTTTTTTTTTTACATGAAATACATAAATCAGGATGTTCTTAATGTATACTGAACATAAAATGCATTTTTATACTTCCAGACACATGTTCTGCATACATACAAACATACATACATACATACATACATGTAGTCATCACCATCAGTCAGTCCTGTCCTGTAGCTGGTGCAAGTGACACAGTTAAAAATCACTTACCTGAGAGATGCTGACAACAGTGGGTTTCCTCGATCCTGGCACCCTCTTACTGTACATTGCCCCTTACTACCATCATTCTACCCTGCAAGTCTTTGGCAGAGAGAAGTGTCATTTGCGGTTGGGCATGAACTCAATAAGTGACATAAGGTCAAACATGCACAGTTCATGCACAACGGGACTTATGGCCGATGATAAATCAGGTCCACAAGGTACAATCTCTTCAACGTCTATTGGATATTACAAGTCTGATATATCACCCACCTGGATTAGGTTGTGCCCAGGAGCAGAGTGAGCAGAGGGTGAGCCCCAGAAGAAGGTAGGCAGTGGCTGGAGTCATGTCTGTACCTTCCTCTACATGGTCACACTTGTATTTATATCATATTCTGACAGGAGGGGAGAATAAATGATCTCAGAGGAAAAACCTGTTTTACTTAAAGTCACCTTATGACACTTCAAAGTACTAGAGAAACATTTGTAAATGTCTAATCCTGACAATTACCACCCGAAGCCACTTACCGTTTATTATTACCTAATTATTATATAATGGATTAGAGAGGAGACAATCTAGACGGGGGCAGGGAGAGGGTCTAGCAGTGACTGGGTCAGGGAGAGGGTCTAGCAGTGATGGGGTCAGGGAGAGGGTCTAGCAGTGACGGGGTCAGGGAGAAGGTCTAGCAGTGACGGTGGGATAGTTACACAGTTGTTTATGTTAATGGAGCAGACCAGACATTTGCTGGAACCTTGTATTAGAAGAGAGATTATTGCTGAGAAGATAACATCCTGCAGGCAAGAAATATAGGGTGAAACGTAACAATTGGGACATATGAATATATATGTATGAATTTGTATCTTTAGAATGGCATGTTATCCTTTAAATGTCAGTTTATAGATTATTACATTTGAATGTGTTCTGCTTGTATGATATTACTGTATGGTGAAACCAGACAACAGCTCTTCTCTGTATAATAACGTCAGTTCCTCACCCCTCTAATATTGTACAAGTGACTCCAGCCAGCGTCATGTCTCTGTTTCTACACAAATAATGTCTGATTCAGGGACAATAATGTCAGATCAAGTGATAATCCTTCTGGATGGTGATTACATCCTGACAGTGTTTCCTGTGCGTAGTGTTAGGGGAGGTGTAGGCATTAGTGGATATTATGGTTAGTCATATTTATTTTTATAACACCATGTACTCAACTACACTACAAGTGACACAATAAGCACCTCAGTTGCAGAGCAATGATACTGAAAGTGTCCTGCAGATGTATCACACAGAGCGTGCCCAGGAATACTGACGGTGTCCTGCAGAGATATCACACAGAGCGTGCCCAGGAATACTGATGGTGTCCTGCAGAGATATCACACAGAGCATGCCCAGGAATACTGAAAGTGTCCTGCAGATGTATCACACAGAGCGTGCCCAGGAATACTGACGGTGTTCTGCAGAGATATCACACAGAGCATGCCCAGGAATACTGACGGTGTTCTGCAGAGATATCACACAGAGCATGCCCAGGAATACTGACGGTGTTCTGCAGAGATATCACACAGAGCATGCCCAGGAATACTGACGGTGTTCTGCAGAGATATCACACAGAGCGTGCCCAGGAATACTGAAGGTGTTCTGTAGAGATATCACACAGAGCATGCCCAGGAATACTGAAAGTGTCCTGCAGATGTATCACACAGAGCGTGCCCAGGAATACTGAAAGTGTCCTGCAGATGTATCACACAGAGCGTGCCCAGGAATACTGACGGTGTTCTGCAGAGATGTCTCACAGAGCATGGCCAGGAATACTGAAGGTGTTCTGCAGAGATATCACACAGAGCATGTCCAGGAATACTGAAGGTGTTCTGTAGAGATATCACACAGAGCATGCCCAGGAATACTGAAAGTGTCCTGCAGATGTATCACACAGAGCATGCCCAGGAATACTGACGGTGTTCTGCAGAGATATCACACAGAGCATGCCCAGGAATACTGACGGTGTATTCCAGAGATATCACACAGAGCGTGCCCAGGAATACTGACGGTGTTCTGCAGAGATATCACACAGAGCATGTCCAGGAATACTGAAGGTGTTCTGTAGAGATATCACACAGAGCATGCCCAGGAATACTGAAAGTGTCCTGCAGATGTATCACACAGAGCATGGCCAGGAATACTGACGGTATTCTGCAGAGATATCACACAGAACATGTCCAGGAATACTGAAGATGTTCTGCAGAGATATCACACAGAGCATGTCCAGGAATACTGAAGATGTTCTGCAGAGATATCACACAGAGCATGTCCAGGAATACTGAAGGTGTTCTGTAGAGATATCACACAGAGCATGCCCAGGAATACTGAAAGTGTCCTGCAGATGTATCACACAGAGCATGCCCAGGAATACTGACGGTGTTCTGCAGAGATATCACACAGAGCATGCCCAGGAATACTGAAGATGTTCTGCAGAGATATCACGCAGAGCGTGCCCAGGAATACTGACGGTGTTCTGCAGAGATGTCTCACAGAGCATGGCCAGGAATACTGAAGGTGTTCTGAAGAGATATCACACAGAGCATTCCAGGAATACTGACGGTGTCCTGCAGAGATATCACACAGAGCATGCCCAGGAATACTGACGGTGTTCTGCAGAGATATCACACAGAGCATGGCCAGGAATACTGACGGTATTCTGCAGAGATATCACACAGAACATGTCCAGGAATACTGAAGATGTTCTGCAGAGATATCACACAGAGCATGTCCAGAAATACTGAAGGTGTTCTGTAGAGATATCACACAGAGCATGCCCAGGAATACTGAAAGTGTCCAGCAGAGATATCACACAGAGCGTGCCCAGGAATACAGACGGTGTCCTGCAGAGATATCACACAGAGCATGGCCAGGAATACTGAAGATGTTCTGCAGAGATATCACACAAAGCATGCCCAGGAATACTGAAGATGTTCTGCAGAGATATCACACAGAGCATGCCCAGGAATACTGAAGATGTTCTGCAGAGATATCACACAGAGTATGCCCAGAGATACTGAAGATGTTCTGCAGAGATATCACACAGAGCATGCCCAGGAATACTGAAGATGTTCTCCAGAGATGTCTCATAGAGCATGCCCAGGAATACTGAAGGAGTTCTGCAGAGATATCTCACAGAGCATGCCCAGGAATACTGAAGGTGTTCTGCAGAGATATCACACAGAGCATGTCCAGGAATACTGAAGGTGTTCTGCAGAGATATCTCACAGAGCATGCTCAGGAATACTGAAGGTGTTCTGCAGAGATATCACACAGAGCATGAACAGGAATACTGAAGATGTTCTGCAGAGATATCACACAGAACATGACCAGGAATACTGAAGGTGTTCTGCAGAGATATCACACAGAGCATGCCCAGGATTACTGAAGGTGTTCTGCAGAGATATCACACAGAGCATGTCCAGGAATACTGAAGGTGTTCTGCAGAGATATCTCACAGAGCATGCCCAGAAATACTGAAGGTGTTCTGCAGAGATATCACACAGAGCATGCCCAGGATTACTGAAGGTGTTCTGCAGAGATATCTCACAGAGCATGCCCAGGAATACTGAAAATGTTCTGCAGAGATATCTCACAGAGCATGTCCAGAAATACTGAAGATGTTCTGCAGAGATATCACACAGAGCAAGCCCAGGAATACTGAGGGTGTTCTGCAGAGATATCACACAGAGCATGTCCAGGAATACTGAAGATGTTCTGCAGAGATATCTCACAGAGCATGCCCAGGAATACTGAAGATGTTCTGCAGAGATATCACACAGAGCATGCCCAGGAATACTAAAGGTGTTCTGCAGAGACATCACACAGAGCATGTCCAGGAATACTGAAGATGTTCTGCAGAGATATCTCACAGAGCATGCCCAGGAATACTGAAGGTGTTCTGCAGAGATATCACACAGAGCATGTCCAGGAATACTGAAGATGTTCTGCAGAGATATCACACAGAGCATGCCCAGGAATACTGAAGGTGTTCTGCAGAGATATCACACAGAGCATGTCCAGGAATACTGAAGGTGTTCTGCAGAGATATTACACAGAGCATGCCCAGGAATACTGAAGGTGTTCTGCAGAGATATCACACAGAGCATGTCCAGGAATACTGAAGATGTTCTGCAGAGATATCTAACAGAGCATGCCCAGGAATACTGAAGATGTTCTGCAGAGATATCACACAGAGCATGCCCAGGAATACTGAAGATGTTCTGCACAGACAGGGCCGGTGCTAGGGTCCTCGGCGCCCTAGGCACAATTTCAAAATCTCCCCCCAGCACACTGCCCCGCCCCCTGGGTCTCAATGCCCCCCTCCCCCCGTGGGTCTAAATGTTCCCCTCCCCTCTCTTTCCTTTCCTTAAAGGTGACTCCATAAAGTTGCTCCCCGCTGCTGGGTCCCGTGGAGTGGAGGACAGGAGTCGGAGGGACGGTCCGCCCCATCAGCTGTTGCAGGGGAGGGTGGCGGTGGCCCCTCCCTGTGGATCTATCTGAAGCTGTGCAGTGGCCGTGGAAGGTATGCTCAGCAGTCGCCCCACAGTATTAAAGTATAACAGTATTAAAGTACAATACTTCTGTCGCGCCCACCAGAGCCCGGCGCCCTAGGCAACTGTCTAACCTTGACTAATGGGAGCACCGGGCCTGTGCACAGATATCTCACAGAGCATGCCCAGAAATACTGACGGGGTACTCCAGAGATATCACAATTAGTCATGCTCACAGGAAAGGTTTGTTGCAGCCAAGAGCCTGACAACCCCCCTGTGTACCTAACTGCCTATAGCTAAGATATTGACATCAATTATTTCGCTTTTAAAGCAGCTTCATCTTCACAGACAGAAACATTTTGACCTTAGAACAGCTGAAAACACTGATTTGCAGTTTACTAACTAGATACAAAAGTAATCCTCTCCTTTTCTGAATTGTTAAGCTTAATAAATAAAATCCAGCCTCTAGAGAGGATGACTTAGCTTGCAGCGCCAGCACAGAGGAGCCTTGTGCCATTCCTCTGCTTCAACCCTTCAAAGTAACTTGGCTTCAGTGCTGGAATAGTAAATATTGGCACTGGGACTTGGATGTATTGTTTAGATGTTAGGTGAAGCAGAGATAGCTTACACAGGGAGTGCTAGAACTGGTACACCCAGCACCACTATGCCACCGATGACTTTAAGAAAAGTGATGGGCTCCAAGAAACAAGATATGGCCGGGGGTAGACATTACGAGGAGTGCTAGGCTCCGGTGTGGCAATAGGGTTGGGAGGAATAGTGTGACCCTCTCTCCCATGTTGTTGATGTGGTCACTTTGGCCCCCACCCCCCATGTCCTGTCACACCCCACCCGGATTCCCAGGCCCCGTGGCATTGGCCAAGTGGTCAGTGTGCCCTGTCATGGCTTTTTGGGTGGCCAGGTCATCAGCATGGCCTCTAGGTGGGGCATATTTGATTGAGATTCAGAGGTCGGAGATGTCTTGTTCTGGGACCATCAGATCGCAAGGATCTCTATTTATGCTTAATGATGCTGCTAGTAATCATTCTCTATCAGCAGGGGGGTTCTGCGTTCACGGTCTCTGTTACGATTTGTGTCAGCAAGGTCCAGCATCCTTTTTTTATTACAATGGTAAATCTCTGAAGATGGATAAGCATGATGTGATATATTTGCTTGGTGATTTCCATGTTTTCTCTGATTGTCATAGAACCCATGCTGATTCTGATGATTCTGGCACCTGCCTGCACAAGCTAGCAAAATCACTGCTCAAAATTTTTATACCTCAAGGGGTTTCCCAAGAAAGGGGTTAGATGTGGTTGCCTGGTAGTGTAAGTAGAATCACAGGGACAGAGATTGTGTGCTGCAAAAGCATGGGCCATTTATAGTGGAATTCGTGCATCCTTCTGGGACAAGGTCTTCATGAGACGGTACATAGACATGTTTACCATTACCGAGAATCATAAGAAACTTGCATTTGCAGCTCCGGTGGTGGTGGCGAGACCAGTCTGAAGACGTACCACAACTAGATAAGTGGTGTTTATCTCTTTGTGGCCTGTTAGCTAGAGTTTCTTCCTGAAGAGTATATTGTCGTTCTCAAGTACCTCCAAAAGATCCACAACATGTATGTGTCATCTAGGCCTGAGATTTGGCTCAAATATGGGAAAGAGTTCCGGGTCAAGTATGATGGACACCCGAGCCTTAAGCTCGGGTTCAAAGATGTAGAGATCTGGCTAAAAGTCACTCAGGAGAACTGGGTTAACACCATTGCGGCTGCTACCCAGCAGCTTCCCTGAGGGAGAGGCCTGGCAATCCCCTTCAGTGAGGAGAGAGATGTAATGCCTTTAATAAAAGATGATGTGGGTGTGACTCGACATACAGGTTCACCCATGCCTGTCTGCTCTGCAGGGGTTCGAAGCTTGTGACAAACCTGTAAGGGGGGCAGGAACATGAGTTGGCACTTTGGAAGGCTGTTTTCCATATCAACTTCTGGAGCTTTGCCTGTTGGCTGGCCAGATACCCCCAACGGTTGGACACTGACTTTTTCCGGCTTTTCCGGCTTCTATTTACCATTTGAGGGTTGCGTCAGAACCTCTGTGATTAAAAATGTAAAATCTGCCTTTGTGTATCCAGGGGTTTTAGTGGATAATGAGAAAAAGGAGGCGGCTTTAGGGTGCATGTGCAGCCCCTTTCAGAAACCGCCATTGCGAGACATAGTAGTTTCCCCTATTAGTGTGGTACCTAAAAAGGCGTTGGAGAAGTTCTGCCTGATTACGCCATTCTGGTGCACTTTTGCAACATGTCATACCAGTCATTTGTACCTAGATTTTGTGCGCAGTTTCGGGACTTGGGCTTTGATAGTAAAGCACTACGAATTATGTTGGCGCTATATAACTAAACGATGATGGTGATGATTATGATGAGTATGCTTTCCGGCCTCTCCCATTGCACCCGGACTCCTTCCCTTTCATGGGATTTAGACTAGAGGATGGGTTCTATGTAGACAAGTGCCTTCCTATAGGATGTGCCATGTCTTGCTCCTTCTTTGCATATTTTAACACTTTTCTGCACTGGTGCGTTGCTGCAGGCATGAGACACCACGATGACCAATACCTGGATGACTTCTTGCTTATAGGCCTGGGCCAGTACTTGCGGGCATATGTTTTTCTTACTGATTGCCTTGTTTTTTTCCCTGAGGTTGCCTTTTGCACATGACAAGACAGATGATCTGATGACCTGGCTCTCTTACCTGGGGATTGAAATTGAAACACATCTGGACTTGTGTCATTTGCCTGTGGATAAGGTCTCAAAATTGCAAGCACTGATCTCTGAAGTACGGTAGTCCCTGAAGATACTGTGGAAGAATGCCCAAACAATCTTGGGCCTCTTCAATTTTGCTTCTTGGGTAATACAATGGGAAAGATCTTTTGTCGCAAGTTGAAACTGGCAACTGCCGGTTTTGCACCTTCTCTCTGTCGCATCCCACTGTTGGGTGAGATTTGGGATGACCTGCAGGGGTGCGTGTATGTCCCGACCCAATGAGATCCAGTCTACAGTTTATGGATCCAGTGGGCTTAGTCAGGTTTGGGGGTCTATTTTTCCATATTATTCTTTAGCAAATTTCAATGATAGAGGCCAATGGGAGGTCTGCTCCGCTTTCTAGGATATTGGCAGAACATGTGGTCCTGGCCACTGTATACTGAATCTTGCATGATACAAATTCTTCAAGTCAGTTAAGCTGGACAGGGGGCGATGGGTTACAATGACACCAATAAAACCAATAAAGAAAAAGTAACGTCCATAGAGCATTAAATATTAAAACCCTTTGTTATGCCTTCAGCATTGATGTTTTTACATATGTATTTATTTCTGTGTAAACTCCACCTAGTGTCAGCTTAACTGAACTTTCAGGGCCTCCGTAGTCAGTTTCCAATGCACTATGGGTAAAGACAGGAGGTCACCATTTTAAATATTTCATGCTAAGAAGTATGAGGTGCAGTATTGAGGCATCAATGGTAAGATTCCTGCCTAGTTATGCAGTTTTGCTATATTTTCCTGTTTGCATTGCATTACACCTGTACATATTGTGATTGTATTCTATCATTTCTGTATTACAGTTTTACCACTTGATCTACCATGTTCTTTACTACATAAATAAACACCATTCTTCAGATTTTTACATCTAGACTGGATTATTAAAGTAGGCGTGGTTATGCTGTCTGTCTGATTATATTCAGACCAAGGGAAGTTATAGTGAGGACAAAACACCCTTAAAATAATCTTTTTTGCATACACCTAAATGATATAAACAAAAAAATTAGCCTATATCTACTGAATAGCATTAAGATATATATGTGTATTTTGATTATATTGTTTAGGATTTTGAAGATGAATAACTGGATGAAGTAATTTTAAATTAATAAATATTGGTTATTATAAAATCCTGTGCAATTGTCATTCATACGCATTGGTGTACAAATGTTAAATATGCAATTACATAGGAAAACACAGCAAATACACTTACACTCACTTCTACATTTGTAAATAGTTCACTTTTAATAAAGTTCCAACTCACATCATTTTATTAGTAAGATTTATAAGTTATTTATACAAATAAAAATTTACATTAAAGGTATTTATGGTTCAGGTGCTAAGAAATGTATGGAGTTTGGTCTTATATTAATCCACATTTCATCAGCAAGAATCCGGTACCATCAGAGAAGCGATCGCACATTGTAGCTGCTAGTTATGATTAGTATATGATTGTTACTCAAAAATACTTTAGTGGTATAGAGGCGCTGGGGTGTTCTGTAGCCCCCCTGCTACATGATGCTGCTGGAGCCTAGAGCTCCATATAAATTTCATTTCATGGTGGTATAGTGGTGCTGGGAGGGGGAGATATCATCCCAGCAACATGATGCTGTTAGAGCCAAGAGAATTAACACATAAAGACAGTGCTGTGAAAGTCAATGTGCAAAATAAATCAAATAAATTGAATAGTGGAATATCCTCCACACATAAACAAATAGAGGACATGTTCTTTAAATAAAAACAAACAATACTACACATTAAAATAGAAGAAATATTATGCAGAACACTTCAATAAAATCCACAAATGAATTCTATATATAGATAAAAGTTACTCCTCAATCGGGACTTGCGCCTTCAACAATAGTGCAGCTCAGGATTGTAATCTGCGACCACGTGTTTAGTCCATAAAATAGAAAAATATCACTCACTGTGGCATCCGCCAATTCAAATCACAGAAATAATATTCCCAAGTTTTCACATTCACATTGATAATACTTTGTTGTAATTGTATTTACTTATTGCTGATTTAACTTGTATTATTTTCTAAAAGTATGCCCAATGCATAATTTAGTTTTCTGTTAAAAAAAATATATATATTCTTCTCTTTTACAGTCCCATTATGAGTCTTGGTAACTCACTTACAGGTGAAGTTATATTAGAAATCTTTAATGTGTCAGCCTCTTTGGGATGTCTCATGCTGAGGTGGTCTATTGTTATCAGCTCCCGCCTCGTGTCATCCTAGACACCTTGCGTATTGTGCAGAGTGACTTGGAGCCAATGCGCAACATCCCGACAGCCATTGACCAAACTGTTGTTGATATTGCACTTTTGCACCACAGGGTCATTCCAGACCAATGTGGGAGTTGCGACAGGGATGTCCAAGAAGTCCTTCAGTCATGCGCTGAAGGTTGTTCTGCAGGCGTTACTGTCACAACTCTGGCAATTCATCAATCTGCCACTCAATGAGGAGTCCCTTCTGCTCATAAAGCGTCAGTTTGAGACCATAGCCGGCTTTCCGCACCTCATAGGGGCAGTAGACGGGACACATGTAGCCCTGATCCTGTCAGGTGGGAATGCTTCCATTTATTTGAGTTAGAAACATTCCCACTCGAACAATGTCCAGGCTATTTGTGATCCATTTCTCCAGAATCGTGACCTACTGGCTGTGTGGCCAAGGAGCATTGGATAAAAAATTGCCAATGTTATTTATTTTATTATAACCAGCTCCAAAGTTCAAATATCGATATTGATAATTGATATACACATTGGCCATGACAAACAAGGGTAGTCAGTAATACAAAATTTCTATATTTGTAAACCTACAATCGGCAAAGAAAATATATGAAATGTCTATGGTGATGGAGTGGCCAAAAGGCAGCTACTAATTACTTTAACTGATATCCAGGGATTGTTGTTGGATGAATAGATAAATCAAGGCTGAGACATAAATACACTTTCTGATGTCATTAGAATAATAGAAAACATATAGTGATATCTCATTGCCGTTAATCGATGTTGTGTTACCATATGATAACGGGATATTATAATGTATTCAGATGGTGTGAAAGTGCAATTTGCTGTTGATGTAATGTTGATATGTAGTTACATTTAATTATATAACTATGGGTCATATGGAGCTTTGTTAATTACTTGACATATTAACCATTTCAAAATGTACATTCTAATTATGGGGAAACTAGGTTGAAATGCAAGATGTATGTCTTGTGTGTCTTCAAAATAATGTAAATTCTCCTTTAGCAAGTACTAGTTGGTCCTTGGCAGTTAATACAGATTGGTTATATTTGACCATGGTCGGTAGCAAAAGAAGCGTTCAAATACATTTTAATAATGTTTTTTGTTATAGAGTGGAGTAATGTGTAACAAAGATGTAAAAATAAATAAAGTATATTCTGCATTGGGCATCTAACCAAGCATACATGAACACAGTTCAAAAAGAAACAATATTAACAAAACCAGATATTTGGATATCCAAGCACTACTAAGTTGGACTAGATGTACCAGTAGGGGCTGTGGTGTATCACTGGAGTCCATTAATTTGTGTTACCAGAAGAAAGCCAATAATTACTGGATACTGGTGTATTAAAAACAGCAAAAATAACAACAAAAAACAAAATAACAATAACAAGGCAAAAAATCCTGAATGCAGACTGGGAAGGGTGGGTAGTGCACTTACCTTCTTCCCCAGACATACTCGTCCTAGTGCTTCTGCTTGTGACTATTCTCCAGGTATAGAAATCTCCCACATCCGTAGACTGTTCCTCTGGACACGTTTGAACGGTGCAGGTGATTCGCGCATGCGCCTTGTATAGCGTCAGCGATCCTTTCTCTAATGTGAAGATGTTGGCTGAAGCGGATTTCTTAAGTAAAATATATATGAGCCACAACTGTCCCAGGGGATTTGCTTGCAGCCGGAAGCTGTACAGCGGGACCTGCTGAAGCGCTGCGATGTGTCCGCATACGCGCCTGGAGTGTTTATCGGCAGTCTGCTTTCCAAAGATTAGCAGATAATAAAAACAATGTCAAAAAGTACATTAAATGTCAATAAGGTATCGTACGCATTTCACCCCGCTGGGGGGCTTCCTCAGGGATATTGTGTGAGCGATGAGACACTATGCACATTGATTCATGTAAACTGATTAAAATGTGTTGTGTCTGATAAGAGTTGTTCTTGATGCATGTGTTGGAATATTTCTATGGCAAACTGTATGCTATCTGCACACTGCATGTTATCTGCAAACTGCATGCTATTTGCCATTAAGCAATTAAATACGAAATGCATTCCTGAGTATTCAAATTATTGTGAATAAAATAATAAAGTAACTATAGTTATTCATCATTTTGAAGCAATTATGAGACTTTGGACCATACTGGATTTTAATTTCGGTTCATCAATTGAAGATGTGTCATCTCTCCAGGAGGAGTCAGACATCAAACAAGATGTACCATCTTCTGGGACAAATACCGGCTATTCAAATATCTTCGGATTGATTTTTCAAGCCTTCTATAAAGGAAGAGAGGAGGTGTTGCCAATAGCAACCAATCAGATTCTAGCTATGATTTATCTAGCACATACTAGACAATGAATTCTAGAATTTCATTGGCTGTTATGGAAATCCCCTCCACTTTTCCTTTTTCGAATGTTTAATAAATCTGCTTCCAAAAACAATGTCAGGAAGGGAATGTGTCATTTTCTTTTTATTGGTCTTATTGCAGCATGAGTAAGTAATGTGATGATGTTACAACATGATTTTATACTTCAGAAGTTGCTGACTAACTTAATTGTTGGTTATGTGCTTTTGTGACTATAAATGCCTAGATAATTCCTTTAAAACAGTTATTAATTATTGGTTCTTATTATAATGTCATATGTGACGAAGAAAAATTAAAGAAAGTTGACTTTAGAACTGTTAGACATGTATATATATATATATTTATTTATATTTATTTACAACCTTATGACTTGTATAAACTTTACAAAGTCTAGAAAGATGTGACTTAATTAGTGTAGTTCTTCTTCGGTTGTCTCATTCATTCATAGGGAATTTTCTTTTTAAGATTGAGACCCTACCTGAAGGTATATATTATATTTACAGTTACTTACATTTTCCATATCACCGCTTATAAATTTCCACTTCGACCACTGTTTATGGTGTAAAATCTAAACTTGGATTTCATTAAATGCTAGAAGACTGTGATACTGGGGTTTTGTAGCTCGTGCACAAGAAAGTTAGAAGCTTAACATAGATGTATTACATAGGTGTATTACATAGGTGTATTACATAGGTGCATTACATAGGTGTATTACGTAGGTGCATTACGTAGGTGCATTACATAGGTGCATTACATAGGTGCATTACATAGGTGTATTACATAGGTGCATTACATAGGTGTATTACATAGGTGCATTACATAGGTGTATTACATAGGTGTATTACATAGGTGTATTACATAGGTGCATTACATAGGTGCATTACATAGGTGCATTACAAAGGTGCATTACATAGGTGCATTACGTAGGTGCATTACGTAGGTGCATTATGTAGGTGCATTACGTAGGTGTATTACATAGGTGTATTACATAGGTGTATTCAGGAAAAAAAGAGATTACATCGATGTGTGGAAGAAGCTAGGTGCTGGTATTGGTCTTTCTTACGGTGTAATTACATCATCTGATAAACATGGCTGACGTTTTGGATAAAATGGTTAATGAGATGATAGAAGCATGATTTATTTAAATGAAGCGAGCAGACAGAATAGTGTTGCAAAATATGATAGCTCGGAAATTAGTTTTGTAAGTTATGGTGGAGTGTGTGCTTTAATTAACAGAAGTGTTTTTCTCTTTTCATTGATGAAGATATGATAAAATGCTGCTAATTAGGATGAAATAAAGAAAAAGCTGGATTTTTGTTTTTAAGTTAAACTTTTTAATAATCTAAAAATTGATATGATAGACGGGGAACCGCAATTTGTTCCTGACTACTTCATCTTTATAATATTTTACTTTTATTAAGTCAATTAAGTCAAGAGAATGACTGTAAGAAGAAGGTCATACGTTTGAGCGTTTTGTAAGGGATCTAGAGAATGAGATATCTTGGAGGAGTTGTGTGGCATAATTAAACAAAGAAACGAATAGTAGAAAACCTTTCTTTTATCAGTCAACTATGATGACTTCTTGCAGATTGAATTGCCTAAAATACTCTGCTGGGCTGTGGCTTGGAAAAAAAGAAATCTTCAAGAAAGATCTTATTCAAACTGAATACAGTTCCAGTTTCTATCATATCCACAAAATTATTATTTCCTTGCAATTCAACATTATGCGGTCCAAGACGATGCTGCTTCTGTGGAACAGAGCAAATTTATTTTGAATTTGATTGAATTTATATTATCCCACAAATATTTCACTTTCAATCAACACTTTTATCTTCATATCCTTGGCACGGCCCTGGGTAACAGGTTTGCTCCGATATTTGCCAATCTTTACATAGACCTTTTTTAATGCAAACTTATTTGGGGTAGCACTAGCTTGGGCATTACATAGATAACATATTATTTATTAAGCATGGGGATGATTCTTTCAAAGATAACTTTACAAATTATTTATACACTAACTATTTAAATGTACAATTCATATTAATTTATAATGCACAAAAGGTCAACTACCTGGATATCACTCTCTCGGTTTCTGATGAGATTATCTACACAAACACATTTTGTAAATCAGTAGATAAAAATAACTGCCTCCATTTTCATAGTCAGCAAACTAAATCTTAGATACCTAATATACCAAAGTGCCAACTGAGAAGGCTAAGAAGTAATTGTTCTTGGGATTAAGATTTTGTTTAGCAGGCCAATGGTATGATTTGCCACTTAAACAAAAATGTTACCCCTTTGATATTTTAGTAGTGACGTTCACTGACCTTCGTGTTTTGGTTTTGGATCTGTATTTTTTAAGAAAAATAGCTAAAATATGCTAAAATCATGTAATTTTGCACTTTTCTTTGTTCCCACATTATTATTAGCCTCAATAACACTAATTTCAAGTCATTTCCAGGTCACAATATTTTTATCATCCACTTTCGGACAAAGACTGCAGCGGGCTGGCTGGATGCTAAGCCATAGAGCAACAACACAAACACACGGCAGTTCAGAAAAGAAAAGTGGTGCAAGATGGAATTGTCCTTGTGCCCTCTGCTTGGGCTCTTCCACCGACCCTTATGTAAGATATTGAAAACACATGTACAGTTTAACAAAGCAAGCGCTCCAGCGACAAGGAGTGCCACATTTGTGACTGAAGAGCTTGGCTTGTTTGGGCCCCCACAAAACAAGCTACCAATAGCTTAGCTACTTTAAACCCAACAGTGCTGTCAATGAACTCTACATTATTAAATTATGTCTGCTTGTGCTGCATCTATTATCTCCTTCTCCTCTCTGGATACCTCCCTCTCATCCCTGAAGAACTGCCAAACTTATGTAGACACAGGATGAATATTACAACTGGAGTGGTATTAAATCTGCTTCAGACAGACTGTGACACGGAACATGTGGGCAGCATGGAATCTGTCATGTTGGAATATGCTTTATTTAACAGAGATTTAAACCAATATATAGACGCAGTTGAGGAGACCGTACTTAAATTAAAACGTGACCCACCGGATGAGATCCCGGATTTAAGAGAGCTTGTACACGAGAGATACACTGCGCTTCAGAAGAATAATACAGAGGAGGCCCTGAGGCAGGACGATAAATATGTCCAGTTTAAAGAACAGCTAAGAGACCTGAGAAAACAAATGGGTGTGTCTCCGGCCACTGTAGATGAAGCTTTGGAAGATGAAGATGAGTAGATCGCAGTCACCAAGAGAACTCCTATAACACAGTTGGAGATGAAAGATCTGTAGGCCGCAGGCTAAGTGTTTTAACAGTTTACCTGCTGGGTTCAGACCGCTTTAAATTAACATTGATGTAAGTCGCGCTGACATCAAACTGAAGTGCCAGAGTCCTGTGTCTTCAGAATGATTGGCTGTCAGCATGCTGCTTCCATCGAAGATCTGAAGCTTCAGTGTTCAGGTAAATCTGTTTATAATGTACTTGTTTTTGTCTGGATTGGTTTTTATTTTTTTTGGTTAAGTGTACAGTGGCTTGAATGGCATTTTGTAACCCAATAATGACATTTTATGGAACCTTCTGCCAGAGGTGAAGAACAGCTTTTCTAGTAAAATGGTGTTGTGATGGAATTTGGTAATGGGGACACAGGACCTCAATTAACTGTCTAAAACCAGCTGCAATATTTGTGGATATTGGACCCAGATCTAATACTAGCATAGTCACAACGGCATCTGTTATCCGCTTTGGAAAAGGGTGACAGCTTTCATACTTGCTTCCTCTTGCAAAGGATTGTTTAACAGTCAGTTATTGTAAACTACTAGTAATCTTGGTCTACTTCTGGGTTGAAGATCCACCCCCTAGCAGAAGGAGCAGCAGCAGTGGGACTAACGTTCAAGAATTCTTCAGATTAATCCTGGATAGGGGAGAAGTCATCTAGCTTAAGCAGCTTGGATGTAGGATTAACTCCGATCACTAGTGATGATATTGATGAGAAAGTTATTGTCGGTGTGGCTCTACAAACGCTACAAATGGCTAGACAACTGTAGTCAGGATTGGGTTAAGATAATTTCACACATAAGAGGTGGATTCTTTGGTCTTATGGCCAACCATAACAATGGCCTTCTTCTTATCACTGGCAAGAACTGCTTCCACTGGTGCAGGACTTACACAAACAACATCATCCTCATCATCATCCTCATAAACATACTCATTAGCGCCGTCATCAGCTACACAAATATCCCCCTCATCCTGTTGCAAATACAAAGTGGTATACTACATTGTGTATCACTGGCTACACTAAGAGGCATACCGCTGACAACCTAAGGGATGTCATTGCAACATGGCTTTCCTCGCTTGGACTTTCCTGAGGATATGTCATTTCCCGCCTCGATTATTGTAACCTCCTCCTCACTAGCCTCCCCCACTCCCGTCTCTCCCCCCTCCGCTCTATACTCAATGCGGCGGCAAGACTCATCTTCCTCTCACACCGCTCCTCCTCTCCCTCCCCTCTCTGCCTTGCCTTACACTGGCTCCCCTTCCCCTACAGAATCTTTTCAAACTCCTCACCACCACTTACAAGGCTCTCTCCAACTCTACTGCCCCTTACATCTCTAACCTCCTCTCCATTCACACTCCTGCCCACTCCCTGTGCTCGGCCAACGACCGCCGCCTCTCCTCCACTCTTATCACCTCTTCCCACTCCAGAATCCAAGACTTTTCCTGTGCAGCCCCCCTTCTCTGGAACGACCTCCCTTGTTCCATCCATCTCTCTCCTACTCTGTGCTCCTTCAAACGTGCACTCAAAACTCACCTCTTCCTCAAAGCCTACCAACCATCTACTTAACCCCATCTCCTCCCTTTAGCTTGTCCTCCCTTCTCTCCTCTTGCCTCAACTGGCTCCTCTTGTGCCTGGTCTGTTTACCCTCCCTTAGGATGTAAGCTCGTATGAGCAGGGCCCCTCCCCTCCTGTCTCCATACCTGTTCTTCCGCTCCGTCTTTACTGCATATGACTGGCCGGAGTTTCTGAAGTATGGGTACTTTTTGTTCATTGTTCTGTATGGTTTCACCCTGTATAGTCTACTGTTAGTACTGTGTGCGGCGCTGCGGATATCTTGTGGCGCCTTACAAATAAATTATAATAATAATAATAATAATTGTGAGATCATTACAGCGGAGAGAATTCATCACATTCCCTGTTTTGCTCACACAATCAACTTGGTGGTATCGAACTTTTTAAAAAACAGCAGTGACATGCAGGAGATGCTGTCTGTGTCCCAAAATAATTTGGGTCATTTTCCGCATTCTGCAACAGCTTGTAGGAATTTGCAACTGCTACAAGAAGAACCAAATTTGAGGGGGAATGTACTATAGTCCAGCGCAGTGGAAAATACTTTCCGTGTTGTGCAAGGTGCTGAAACATCTCTAGGTAGTCACCTATGAAGTGAATTCAAAAACTGTTAGCTTAAGTCAAGTGATTACTATAATTAGAATTTTGGAAAAGCAGTTAGAGAAATTGAATGAGCAAATGAAACTAATGAAAGTAATTACGTTAACTATGTAGGACTTGTAGATCAAGTACTTTATTCGCTTCTCTAGGATCCGAGAGTTATCAACATCTTGAAATCAGATCACTACATTTTGGCAACTGTGCATGATCCTAGGTTTAAGAGCTATGTATTCTCTTTCTTTCCAACTAACCCAGAGCTCAAGAGATGCAATAGCTCCTGGTTAGCAAGCTGACAGCTCAAGTGGTACATGACACGACAACTCATCATCCCTTAGTTTCTTTAACAACTGCTGCTAGGAAAAACTTAGCTTTCCCAAGACACCCAGTGGGGATGCAAAAGAGTCAGCACAACATTTTGACATTTGGTCTGGTCTAAAAGAATTTCCCAAAAATCATGACAGCTCTGCCATAAAATGAACTACAAATCCCACAGGGAAGGCCATTATAGGCATTTACATCAAAGTACAGAGACTTCTGTAATGGTGGATTCCAGCGGGGATGAATTAGTATTGTTTGAGGATTATGTACACACTGATGAGGGTGAGGATGATGACAGCGTAGATTGCAGGTGCTGGGATCTAGCTGAGAGAAGGGAGCTAGCTGATGCTGGTATGCTTGGTAATATTTTGAGTAGAATGGTATGTTGGCAATTTAATGTTTTTCTACAGTAAACTTTCACCTTTTTTAGTGAGGTGTTTTTTTCTTTTAAAATTTACAAGCTGTTGTTTACATTTTTGTTCAACTGACTTAAAACCACTATGCACTTGAACATAGGCTTTAGCACATGAGGTAGAGGGATTAGTATCATCATGACTGTGACTGGAGAGTGACAAGAACACTGTTACCCCTGTTTATGTGTGACCAACGGCACTGAAACTGGAGTGTAACAAGTACAATGTTACTGGAGACTGGAGAGTGACAAGAACACTGCCACCCCTCCTGTTTCTGTATGTGCTATGGCACAGTAGAATGTCACTGGAGACTTTTAAGAACACTGCTAGCCCTAATATTTTAATTTTTGTTTTAACACTGAACAATGCCACCTCTCTTATTTCTTTGTGAGCTATATCTCTGTAGAATGTCACTGGAGCCTTTGAAGAACACTGCCAGCCCTATAATTTGACTTTCAGAACTGAAAACTACCACCTCTCCTGTTTCTGTGTGAACTATAACTCTGTAGAATGCCATTTGAGCCTTTCAAGAACAATTCCAGCCCTATAATTAGTCTTTCAGCACTGAAAAACTGCCACCTCTCCTGTTTCTGTGCGAACTAAAACTCTCTAGAATGTCACTGGAGACTTTGAAGAATACTGCCACCCTTTCTCTTTCTTTTTAAGCTATGACGCTGCTCAACTACACTGGAGACTGCCAACAATCCTGCTATCCTTTCTGTGTCTCTCTGTGAAATGGCGAAGCATCTCTGTGGAGGGTGGTACTTATAGAATCCAAAATTAGCGAGATCCGACGACGCAACAATGTTGTTTTGCCTTGTTTTAAGTTCCAAGGAAAGTACCATGCCAGCTCGGTACTCGGATAGGCTAAGTTCGGGTGGGCTCGGTTTTCCATAAACCGAGCCCGAGCATCTCTATATTATAGAAGGGGCTCTTGAGGATTGTATTAAGCTTCATTTGGATTTTATAATTTATAAAATAAATATAGAGATGAAGTTCAGTCTCATAAAGAATTATTTTTAAAACATTTCTGTATACTTAAACAGGTTGTGGTGTTAAAAAAAAAATCAATTAATGTAAAGAATTTTTTAGCTCGACTTTTAGAATCGGTAATAATAAATAATAAATGATAATAAATGATGTTAAAATAACCACTGTATAACAACAAAAATAAGATGACAGCATTGACAATGAGGAAGAGACAGTGATTCACTGATTATGAAAATGACATCCTTGTTGCTTGGGTACTGGAGCACTATGATGCAATAGTGAATGTGCAGTCCTCCTGTCACAAGCAGAAGATGAAAATTTGGAGCAGAATTGCAGCATTCATCAGTGCAGTTGGAGTCAGACCCAGAACTGTTGATGTGTGCAAGAAGCGCTTCATGATTGCTAGTGCTTCACAAAGGCTAAGCTGGCTAAGGTGGCCAAACATACCAGGGGCATGTGCCTACCTATCCCAGATGTTCTCGCTTGTAAGCTGGGTAATAAGAAGTTTCTGGCTATTAAGTGGGCCTTCAAAGAGCTGCGTCACTGGCTTGACAGGGAATCACATGTCATCTCGGTATTTACCGATCATAAGAATCTTTCCTATATCGAGTCCGCTAAGAGATTGAACTCCAGAGAGGCATGATGGGCACTCTTTAGGTTTATAATCACTTTTTGACCAGGCTCATGAAACGTTAAAGCTGACGCCCTGTCCTGCAGCTTTGTCTATCATTAGTTTCTTGTTGCGGAACCTCTTCCAATTGTTCCCGCTTCTACCAGCCTTCTCGCCCTAGCCCAATACTTGTGTACGACTTTCCATTAACTTCAAGAGCACCTGCAGAGACTCTTGCTAACAGACTTTTCATCCCGGATCATCTGAGAAAGGCAGTACTCTCCAAGTTTTATGAGAACAAATTTTTTGAACACCGTGGTATAACCAAAACCATAAAAAATTTGTCTTGTGTTGTGGTGGCCATCCTTGTATGCCGATGTCAGGGCATACATTCTCTCCTGTGAAGTTTGCTCTAAAAATAAATATTCATTGATCTTCTGGTCAATTATTGTCCTTACCTTTTCCTAATAGACATGGATGCATCTTTCCATGGACTTTATTGTAGACTTACCTTGCTCATCAGGCTATAATACTATCTGGGTAACTGTTGACCAGTTCGGCAAGATGGCATACTTCGTCCCTGTGACCAAGCTTGTGTGTGCCCAGACCCTAATCCTTGTCCGCCCAGCACATTTTCCAGCTTCCTGTCCTTTGTGTACCTTTAAAGAGGGATTTATTTATCTAATGTCAGTTTACTATAATAATATTAATAATAATAATAATAATAATAATAATAATAATAATAATAAAAGACTGGTTAGATTAAGAAGGGATTTACAGTTTATCAGTTTACAATGAAACCTGCCACGTAATTAATATCCATGTATAATAATATATTATAATATATATATATATATATTATAATAATATAATTAATTATTGTAATATAATATATTCCATTAAACCACAGAAGGACTGTTAGAGAACTGATATATTCTATACAACTTTACAGAATATATATTCACAGTTGTGTTGTAGTGTAGGGAGCACTTTCTGTTTATACCAATATATCAGTCCCTCCCAAATACAGTGTAACAGTGACATATATGATGTATTGTAAGTGCTGGCCCAGTGGACACACATAGGGACTATTAATCTTTTTATTTTGTACAGCCATTGTTCCATTTATTTCCTCTCTTCTGCATCTAAATGTTGTGTGTACAGCAGTTTAATACAATTGAGTATCATAATACCTACCGCTATAGGTAGGTAGCAACGCCTGTAGATTGCACTTAGACATTTAACATCAGGTTCTACGCACATAGCTGTAAACAAAGCTACTGAATACAACAAAAGATGTGTAGTTGCCAGACTACTTTTTTGGATGGGAGATAGAAGAAAGGGGAAGAAGGGGGAGGAGGGGGGTGAGGAGTATGGGACTTGGGCTTCATTTATTCCATTGGGTGTACAGTGCTGTTTCCTTAAAGGTCATCCACTCAAACCAGAGTAGGTAGTATACTCTATATTTATCACCTGAGGAGTAAATCAGGTCATCCATTGACATATAAAAATCTAAACGGTCAAACCATTTTTTGATGGAAGGGGCTGTTGGGGGTCTCTAGTGCACCGGTATCACAGCCTTTGCTGCACTACTGAGGTATTTCACAGTTGATTTTTAATACTGTGAAATGGGCACTTTGATATTGTTAAGTAACCAGCATGTTGGACAATTTGGTAGGGTAGTTCCCACTATCGCATTGGAGATAAGTATAACCGTGTCCCAGAAGGGCCTGAGAGATGCGCATGTCCAACAAATATGTAATGTCGTACCTGGCGCTAACTGGCATTGCTGTGAGGATACCACCCTTAGCTGGGATGGAAATTACCCTCTGTGGGATTCAACTCACTCGGGTAGACCATGATATATCCAAAATAAGACTTTATTACGACAGCACAACACCACAAGACGTTCACAAGATACAGGGTAAATGGTAGCATGTATTCTGCAGCAGCCTCTTGCACTCAGCACTCCAAAGTAATAATCTCTGTCTCTTTCAGGGTCTTATCCTCCCGCATTATTATCACTACCGATTATCAAAACAGTTATGGTGTCCCCCAGCCTGGGTTACTGGCTCACACCGTCCCTGACCTGGTAGGGTTTCCTCCAGCGGCACCACAATGCCAGACCCAGAGTCCTTTTCACTGATGTCTTGTACACCAGGATCCTCCAAACTAGAATAGCTCCCCTGGCATTCTCCTTGCCCTATATTATTTTCTGTATACACAGGAAGTAGGGTCAAATGTCTCAAACTTCCCCTTTACAGAAGGGGTCTCCCAGTCAACAATTTAGCTGCTAGACATACTGTCCCTGTTATCTCGATTAGACAATAGAATGGCTTGACTCAATTAGCTGTTTTGGCTGGATACACTACACATGGGTTTACAATAGTACATCAAGGAATGACACTGCACACTTACATGGAACAATAAGACTTTTGACACATTATATCAGCAGTGTTACACAATATAAGTCTGTGATACCTTTTGATACAATAAATTTTATTGATACATATTGATACATTTCCCCATGCTATTTCAACCAATATATTACTGTGGAGGCACATTGCATGTCATTAGAAGTTCTAACCTCATTACCTCTCAGGTTACCTGTTGACCTAGCTAATTAACATGGGCTGCCAACTAGTTAACTCAGACATTGTTCTGATTACAAACCAAATCTCAGCTGCCCCTCATAACAATGGACATTGGAGACAAATGGTAATTACAGTAGCTAACACAAGCAAAATGACTGCTGCTGTTCTGTTATTTTCACACAGTATGGCAATATTCTTTATATTTATACTACATATAATATCACAGGTAATAGTATGGGCAAAATGTACCTAATAACATTAAATAATAACACACATAATACACTGATGCTCTGGTGTATATACTTAGACTGGGCCAAGGATTAAAAAGTACATTGAACCGTGAGAAACGGGTGATGAATACAAAGTTCTCAGTCCAGTAGCTCCCGTTCCCTCACAATCGCCAACAAAGATTTGGAATTCCAAGGTCCCATTTCGACTGTAGGTCTGCAAGAGGCAGCGTACCTGATGCATCCACCAACTGGCTTCCCTGGGCAACTCCTGCCTGTATCCAATTATGGAAAGCCTGTTTGGAGAGGTCAGTGGGGAAGTCTGGGTTGTCGAAGAGTGGGGCCAAGGGTGAGTATAGTGTTGAAATGTGTGTAATAGTTCACAGTTTAGACCATTTCGTCAGGGTGGGAGAGATAGCCGGGTGTTTGGTGGCAGGGACCGATGATTGCCACGGAGTGAGGTTAGTTTGTGTTTGTAGTGTGTATCCTTCAATCCAAAACCACTGCTCCCCATCTGATCCAATCTAGGACCCTATTCCACATGACTGCATTGTAGTACATGGAGAAATGCGGCAGTTGTTAACCACCAGTATGTTTGCGCTTGTAGAGTATGTCATGCTTGTAGCGGGGTCTTCTACCTCTCCAGAGAAAGTGTCGTATTGCCCCATGTAAATCATTGAACCAGGGGGTAATAATTTCAATCGGGAGTGTGTGTAGCAGTTAAAGGACCCTAGGGAGAATATTAATTTTTGCTATATTACTATATTAACTCTACCTATCAGATAAAATCCTCCGGGAGCCAGTCTCTCAGATCATTTTGAATGGTCGCAGTGATGGGTAGAAAGTTATCCATGAAGATCTTTGAGGGATCTATGTTGATGAACAGCATCAATGAATAACGGCTATCCCATACTCTGACCAATCCTAGCGATGACGCTCTGTATCCAATAGAAGCCGACAGGTAGCATATTGCAGCTCTGTAAGGAGCAGACCATCGTCATACATGTTGTTATTCCAATGGATTTAAAGATGGAAGAAAGAAAAGGATCTCAATGGATTTATGTGAGCAATAAAAGTGTAAACAAGTGTATGTGGCCAGAGTCTTTTTTATTGAACTTTGCCTTTGTGTGTATTTCACTGTATTATGTTTTACAGGTGCAGTAGAGAATGATCTGGCAGCCATATGCATGCTGGCACATGTAGTTCTACAAGAGCCAGCAAAGCCAAGTAGTTTAGGCTTGCTGGGACCAGTAGTGCAGAAGAAAATAAATCATTATATAAATAAACTCTTTACTGACCCACATCCACCGTTCCAGGGATTCTGCCCTAGTGCATTCAGTAATAGGCTCCTTTCCTAAAGGTGAGGAGGGGGGCAGGGGCACATTTTTTTGCAGGCCAATTTCCTCAAGCTGAACAGGCTGGGATGGTTGATATTAAGGGAAGGGACCCCATGCATGTTATAGTTTCACAAGCCCAGCCTGTTATAGCCCAGTGCTCATAACTGCTTTTGGTCACCTCCCCCGTCGCCAACAGCAATCAAAAAGTCCAGACTGACTCACAGGCAGGATATGTGATTGGTTAAAGGGGCCGGGAGATGGATTATGCCCTGACAACCTATGTGTAAATTTGAGCCCCATGTAAGGTTTGCACATTCTTGTATGCCAGCTGGGT
This sequence comes from Mixophyes fleayi, assembly GCF_038048845.1. Classification (NCBI taxonomy): domain Eukaryota; kingdom Metazoa; phylum Chordata; class Amphibia; order Anura; family Limnodynastidae; genus Mixophyes; species Mixophyes fleayi. The sequence continues at coordinate 4,086,222 of NC_134404.1, read as the reverse complement.
GTATCATTGCTGCCTCACAGCTATTCCTATAAGATTCGGCATGATGTCTATTATGTGCTGACTTCCTGTGTCCTATTATTATTATTATCTTTAATTTATAAGGCGTTACAAAGGGTCCGCAGCGCCGTACATGACATATACAGAAAACAGTGACCCATGACACAACAGTGATCCTCTGTCCAACAGAGCTAGCGCTCTAATCTATCAGGTGGATGTACCTGTGTCTGTTCATGATTGGAGGGGAGTTTCTATATGATGATACTATCTAGTTACTGGAGTAACATGAGAAGTATCTGAGATGATCTTCTATATAACAGAAGGTCCAGTGTAATCAATTCCTATAGCCATATTTACATGTATATCACTCATCTGATTCCTAAACAAAGAGGTTTAATAAGTAAACTAATGACTCTAATGGGAAATCCAGTAATTCAAAACTCTTGAATTAGTAACTTGTTTAATAAGAAAAACACAAAGCAACAGCTGTATGCATTAAATTGCTTTTAAACATTAGATTGTTTATTGTTGTGTACAAGGTATATAACCAGCGGCTGCTGGATGATGTGTAGCAGCTCTCCGGCCGTAGAGGATTAATGACGTGGCCTCCTGTGTTCTGTGCTGATAGATCATCAAGCTGTGTATATGAGAGACATTGAATGTACAGGGTTAGACAGTATCTGTAGAATCATCAAGGACATCAATACAAGTATATCTCATTTACTGTATCTCCTATCACAGCAATAATGTATCCTATAACTTATTTATTGCCATAAGAGGTAATTAAGTGAGAAAATGTCAAGGATATTGTATATATACAGTATACCTAACTTATCCGTGCTGTGGGTATACATAGAAAATACTCTGCATGTCTTTAAATAAGCCATTAAACTAAAGGAACATCAGGACTGTCCTCTATACATATGATGGCTTTATGTATGTGAATGGTTTGTGTGTAAATGGTTTCAAAAATAGCAAAGTCATTTTATCAGGTGATCAGACATTATTAAAAGCACAGTGAGGGCTGAATCTAGAAGATTTATAGAATTGTCCTCATCTCATCATCTAATATTTTTCTTTTGCAGATTAATTGGTTGCTGTCTCTATGGATTATTCATCACTCTTATATGATGTAGGCCCAAGTTTATCAGAGGCCCTATGGGGAAAAGTTTGAAATAAAGGCTCAGGATATAGAGAGTTTTGATGAAGGAAAATAGGTTTGAAGTCAGGTGATATAATACAAGCAATTTGGTCAGGAAAAGCACATTTCCACCATCCTAAATCATTCTGACCCTACCTGGAGGTAATGATGTAGGAAAAATGAACTGATGCAGCTTTAGTGAGGACAGATATAGTCCACAGGGAGGTTTGGCTTAAAGATAAAAGCAAATCAATAGACAGAAGTAGGATTAACATAAACTGAGTAATTACATTCTTTAGGCTTTTCTCACACAGACAGGTGGATATGAGGGAGCCGGCTGAGGCAGATTCAGAAATGATTTTTTTGGGCAGGGTTTGGATATCTTTATTATTATGTATTGGATTACAGTGCACGATGGAAAGACCAGATGATTGGTGCAAATGACATTGTCAATGTGATAAAATCTCAGTGTGGGTACAAGGGAGACCCTGATCATAGGACAGAGGTAACTCAGATAGTAACTATATAATAGTGTTAGTTGTAGTCTGGCTGGTAAGGCCAAGCAGTCGTCATGTTTAATGCTTGGTAAACTGTTATATGTAACAGAGATGATACAATACACAGGGACACAGAGATTCCTCCATGAATATACTGTGTGTGTTTAATGTGGGTTCATTATTTTGTAGATTAATGAAAGATTTATATAGCTCGTTATCTTTATATATGTGTTACCCCCGTACTGACCCCCACTTACCAATAGGATCTCTGCATTGCATGTGACAGGCGTAGTTACAGCACTTCTGTGTCCCATTACAATCCCAGTCAGTGTCACATGCTGGATTAGGGTCTTCTTTACATGCTATTAATGTTGGGGTAACCTGACACTCTCCTGGCTTATTGCCTAGACAGACAGAGAAAGATATCTCTCATTACATATTGGTTATATTTTGCGGGTATTTATGGTATATAGACAGAAGAAAGCCGAAGAACACATATAAAGAAGTGATATTTGTTGAGTTTTCCAGAACTTTAGAGATTTCATTAATGTTTAATCTTACTGTGTATATACACTGATCAACCACAACAATAACACCACTGACAAGCGAAGGGTATAACATTAATTGTCTCGTTACAATGCTACAACGGGAGAGATATATTAAGCAGAAAGTGATTATTCAGTTCTAGAAGTTGATGTGATGCAAGCAGGAAAAATGGTCGATGTAAGGATCTGAGCGGCTTTGACATGGGACCAGTTGTGATAGCTAGACGACTTGGTCAGAGCATCTCCAAAACAGCAGATCTTGTGGGGTGTTGTCGATATGCGAAGATAGTACCTATCGAATAAGATCCAAGGAAGGACAACCAATGAACTGGCAACGGGGTCATGGGCACCCAAGACTCATTGATGTGCGTAGGGGCTAGTCTGGACCAATCCCACAGAAGAGCTACTGTAGCACAAATTACTGAAAAAGTTAATGCCGGCTATAATAGAAAGGTGTCAGAACACACAGTGATCGCAGTTTGCTGTGTATGGGGCTGTGTAACTGTAGACTGGTCAGACTGCCCATGCTGGCCCCTGTGCACCACTTAAAACACCTACAATAGGCACATGAGTGCCTTAACTGGACCATGGAGCAATTGAAGAAGGTGACCTGGTCTGATGAATTACATTTTCTTTTACATAATGTGGACAGATGGGTGCATCTAGCACCAGGATGCACTATGGGAAGAAGGGGTATATACTATGCTAAAACAAAATATAGTGCTATGAATTATTTCAGGGAGGGGGACCCAAACCAGTATTTTACCTAGGGCCCCATGAGGTCTAAATCCTGCTCTGCATTTGGCTAGAACAGTATTTATATTTTACATTGTATAAGGGAATATACAGAATACTGCAGTTCTGATTTATAGTGATCCAATTGGTCCAGACTTAATTGCATTGTTGTACTCAATATAGGACATGTTGTTATTCTTACACTAGATTACATAACAGTAAGAGACTGCAGGTTTCCCTATGTAAACTGAATAATGATTTATATTGTCTGCATACAAATCTCTATCTATATGATTTGCTAAATACAGGGTTTAATTTAATGTGGTATTTGGCATGACACAATGTTTTTTTGCTTTTAATCTAAAATAAATATTGTTAGACAATCAGACCAATTTCTACACTTCTAGATTTATATATATACAGATAGTGCAGGGATTTATTTCTTTCTTTAAATTATGCAGTCTGTGCTGATACAACTAAGATCTGTTGCACTCTCATGTCATTGTGTAAATGCAGTCTAGGGGGAGTAAAGGAACCAGCAGATGATTGGGATTGTAGGGTGGTATAAGGTGCTGTATATGTAGTCTCCAGCTAGATTACTGCTCAGGGCACCACACAGCAGAAGGATACAGTGATATATTATTCATACTTACCAACTTTTGCAGCCCATTTCAGCCACTTCAGTCTATCGGTGGGTGGGGCAGGCCAGGATGATGCATTTAGCCCCACCCCCACCCACTTCACAAACAAGGTGAGCTGGACCCGGGATATTGTCCTGCTCTACCGGGAGTCCGGGAGAACTCCCAAAAACTTGGAAGTCTTCCGGACATTCCGGGAGAGTAGGCAACTATAATCTTATTATATCAGAAAACTCATCTGGTTGGTAGATTACAGCCAGTACAAACATGGGGCCTGAGTCATTAAAATTAATTTTAGCTATGAGCAGGGAAGAAGAATCTTTCCAGCACTGAACAATTGTCTATGGCTAAAACATGTTTATTATTCTGCTTATTTATGTTTTGGTTGATGTATTTTGGAAGTTAAAGAGTAAGTAATCCTCTTGTATACAATGATATTATAAACACTGTGTGTTACTGAGATGAATAATATATCAGAAGTGTTATACTAGACTACATCTGCCCAGTATGTTATCCTATTGCTGTGTAGATAGAGAACATTTTCAGACTATATGATAAGGAAGGTGCTAAGGTTGTAGATCAGAGCAGAAGTCTTACACGTGGGTAACTGGTTCCCCCGTTTCCCAGACATTTACCATGTGGTGCTGGTTTGCTGCATGGGGCTAATGTCTGGCGCTGGGGCACCGAATGGGATAACTCCCGGTGCTGTGCGCCTAATATAAAGATGGAATGAAAATGTGTTTGATTTAAAAAATTGTATTTACATAAAATAAATGTTTCATCTTAACCTCATGGACCAGTGGGGATCAGGCTGCCTCCAACTTAGTGGCACCAGGGTAGAGAGGGGGATAAGCCCCACATCACCAATGAGAAAAATATTACGCTGTACAGCAAAGTCCAGGCTGTTGCACAGTGCAGATATTTGATTGGTTAAAGGAACAAGAAGCTGGAGTGCCCCTGACAATCTATGTATAAAAATTGGATAATAAAGACAGTTGAGCCCCAAGTAAAGGGTGCACAGTCTTATGTTACACCTGGGTCTATCATCACTACCTCACTGTGATGTTACCAGCTCTTTAATATCTACATTTCATCTATAAACACCACTCTTCATATAAATCCTGCATGATGCCTATTTTTGCTGACTTCTTGTGCCCTGCAGAGCTGACACTCTAATCTATCAGATAGATATACCAGTGTCTGATCATGATTGGAGGTGAGCTTCTATATGGTGATAGTGTTTAGTATCTGAGGAAACAGGAGATGTACAGGTCTCTGCTGCTGATCTGTGATGATCATCTATATGTCATAAGGGCCACAGTAATCATGGTGTAATATAAATGATAGCCATGATTTAACACTAATTGACTTTAAAAAAAATAAAAAAAAAATAATAATAATGTTACATCTACAGCACACAGTGCATTGTAGGACAATGAAATTATATATTATATAACAGAGTCTTACCTGTACCTCCACATTTTGGGGGTGATTGGCCTGGTTTGGTTCTCGTACCAGCAATCTCTTTACCGTTTGTGTTAACGCACCAGCACATACCAGTGCTGCCATGACACTGCTGTGGACTGTAGTTGCCATTTTTATCACACCGAGGTACATAAGATCCTACTAGGGGTTTATTCTGTGCAAGCTGACGTTCCTTTAAGCAGCGACTTTGAGGCTCTGAAACACATGTATGACAACACAATGTAACATTTTTGGAGCAGAGCGACACCATGTTTAATATTTAGCTATTACATACAACACAGCTGTACTCAAAAGTGGAGTAGAGCTGACTTCTGTCACTTCTCTGGTGGCAGAAGGTTTTAACACATGGAAGATCGGAAAGAGTGGTGCACATGCGGTGTGGTAATGACTAATCTTATTACCATGTGAACACACTCTAGCTATTCCTCAACTCCCGCTCCTCGGTGGACTGTCAGGTAAAGTGACTGAAATAAGGCAAATATGGAGGAAGCAGTGGAAATGTGCAGCTGTTTGCCATAAAGTAGAGACACAATTGTATTTCCTTTTTTGTGACATTTTGGGATAAATAATATCTTCTGATGGGACGTCAACTTCTAAATTAATTCAGTAATCATTCTCTGAAGATAACAGGTCTGTTCCTGATAGGAGATGAGTTTCTATATAACATCAGTACTTGGATGGAGCTACAACAGCTCCTTCTGGAAGTGCCAGAAGGGTTCTAAAGACGGAATTCTGTGGAGCACAGAACCAGAGCTCTGTATGCATCTGTAATGGATTGCAGCCCTAGAGTCTCGTTCCCAACCCCTGATACTGACTTTGACATAGATGTGGCAGTAGGCATCAGGGACAATGTCCTGAACCTTAGTTTTGGAAGAAGAATTAGAGATTAAAACTCTCAGCCCAGACTTAGTTGATAAAAAGTGGAGAAGGCTGAATGGGTAGAAATCGGTTCATTTACCATTCCTGAGGAATCCTGATTTTCAGGATGGTGCTGCGGCCTATCCCTTCTCTATAAGGAAGGTGGGGGGGAATCTGAACAATTGACTGTCTGAAACACAAGATAGACAGACGTCCTTTAACATTTACTGAAGCGGTGTCCAAATTTCCTGATGTTGAAGGTTTTCCGTTGGCGTTCTTGCAGGCTCAACGCTATATAAGTTTGTGTTTAGGACATTTTCTGAACTAGACTAGGATAATCCGGTGGATAGACCTTTGAGTTCCCCAAATGTTAAAACGAAAGCTATTTCTGTACATAATAACCATTTACGCACTCCTATAGATCTTTCTTCATCCACTGTGGGACTGGGTATATGGTTGTCTGTTTTCCCCTCTCTTTCAGTCAAAGAATTATTACGGGCTTTGTAACTATCTTGCAAACTTCTCCCATCCAGCATTTATATAGAAATGTTTCTAAATATTTTCCATGGTTCGTACTTCTCTCCTCAAAGGAGACAACATATGGGACTTACTACCCAATCCCGATGTGATAGATGTGGTATGGATGGTGCAGATCTATATCATTGCTTATGGCATTGCCCTCTGGTCAGGAGATTCTGGCTACAAGTCCGAATTTTAGCTTTGAGAGATTTGGTTAATTATATCCCATTCACCCCAAAGTGGGCATTATTCGGTATTATTCCCAAAATACAGAAAATTACTACGGGTACTAGAAAATTGTTATTAGCCATCATTGCAATAGCACGTAAAATTGTACTGCAAACCTGGACACACCGGGACTCTCCCCCTATAATTTTTTTTAGAAAAAAGCTTTTCTTTCTTTTTAGAATGGGTGGAAGTGTTACTGAAGAAGGAGGTAAAGGCAGGAAGAATTTTTTTTTTAACATTGGAAAGTTATATTGATACACTACCATTAACCACTAAAAAACAGATCATGATTGTCTTAAGTTCACTTCCTGGTATATTATAAGGGAGCTTGGAGGGGATCCGCCTATTGTCTTATAATAGTTATTTTATTCAGAGAGTCATGAATATGTGTCGGAGCCTGTTGTTTGCCTCCAGCCGCGGGAGATGTAGAGGTAATAATGAATACGTTGAGAATTGCTATGTGTTTTATGAACACATCAATACTCATGTTAAGCAGTTTATTGGTCTTAGTGAATATCTGATTCATTGTATCATTAAATATCAGTGTCCGAAAAAAGGTGTTATTGTCACGAATACTCACCTCTCCTCGTTCCCCCGCCGCTCCGTCGGACCCGGAAGCCGCACTTCCGGGTTCGGCGGTCACATGATCGCTACCCCAGGGCGGGGGATTTAAATGGTACACACTATAAAAACATAGCTCTGACACTTGGTGAGTGTCAGAACAACTTACCTGATCCTGGCTCCTGATTCCTGTGTCCTCCTCGTTCTTGCTTCCTGTGTGCTTTATCCTCTGTGTACCGAACCTTCTTGCGGACCTCCCAGATTGCCTGTGCCCCTGACCCGGATTGCCTCACGCTCCTTTCTCTATACGTTATCTGCCTTCCTGTGTACCGACCCGGCCAGCTGACCACCCTCCTGTTCTGGTGACCCGTGTACCGATCCGGTTTGTTTGACTCCGAGACTGCTTCCTGATTCTGTCTTCATTGCCTGCCTGTGTAACGACCCGGCCTGTCCGACTACTCTCATCTTGTTCCTACTCCGCTGTACTACATCTTGGGGCAAACCTAAGGACCGCGACCTGCGACTCCTGGCAGCAAAGCCAGCCCGCCTTGCGGTGTTTCTTGGTAAATACCAGGGAGATCGTTAGACTCCGCACCTCAGGTGAGCCAGCGTTAATCAAGATTAGTAGTGAATCCAGTAAATCCGTTACAATTATGTAATACCTTTTTTTTTTACAGCTTCCAATGTTTAATCTAATATATTTATTTCCATTACAACACTGTAAAACATGTGATTGATGTCATAATTATTACACGAATAGAATGCTTCTAATAAAAAAATATTGTTTAAAAAAAAAAAAGTGGAGAAGAGACCATTTCACCCAGCAACTGAGTGTAATACAAAAAGTAGGATCATAAGCTCATCTGATCCTATTGATAGATTAAATAATCATTTGGGACAGGGGGCTAGATTATTCCCTGCAGGCATAAGGATGTGCAAAGAAGTATAATAGGGGACCAAATCCCCATGTAAATTATAATACTTCTTACAAGTGTTATTGTGTGTAATCACTCATTTTTTAGGGTTATCTTTGATCAATAAACTTCACTGCTATAAACTAACCTGCTCTGCTCCTGTGAAACCTCTATACCTGCTGTATTCCTGTGTCCTACAGATAAAGACTAAAACTCTCAACCATCCCCCATCTGTCCTGTGAGACCCCTATACCTGCTGTATTCCTGTTTCCTACAGATAAAGACTAAAACTCTCAACCATCCCCCATCTGTCCTGTAAGACCCCTATACCTGCTGTATTCCGGTGTCCTACAGATAAGGACTAACACTCTCATCCATCTCCCAGCCCTCCTGTGAGACCCCTATACCTGCTGTATTTCTGTGTCCTACAGATAAGGACCAACACTCTTATCCATCCCCCGGCCGTCCTGTGAGACCCCTATACCTGCTGTATTCCTGTGTCCTACAGATAAGGACCAACACTCTCATCCATCTCCCAGCCATCCTGTGAGACCCCTATACCTGCTGTATTCCTGTGTCCTACAGATAAGGACCAACACTCTCATCCATCTCCCAGCCATCCTGTGAGACCCCTATACCTGCTGTATTCCTGTGTCCTACAGATAAGGACCAACACTCTCATCCATCTCCCAGCCATCCTGTGAGACCCCTATACCTGCTGTATTCCTGTGTCCTACAGATAAGGACCAACACTCTCATCCATCTCCCAGCCATCCTGTGAGACCCCTATACCTGCTGTATTCCTGTGTCCTACAGATAAGGACCAACACTCTCATCCATCCCCCGGCCATCCTGTGAGACCCCTATACCTGCTGTATTCCGGTGTCCTACAGATAAGGACTAACACTCTCATCCATCTCCCAGCCGTCCTGTGAGACCCCTATACCTGCTGTATTCCTGTGTCCTACAGATAAGGACTAGCACTCTCATCCATCCCCCGGCTGTCCTGTGAGACCCCTATACCTGCTGTATTCCTGTGTCCTACAGATAAGGACTAACACTGTCATCCATCTCCCAGCCGTCCTGTGAGACCCCTATACCTGCTGTATTCCTGTGTCCTACAGATAAGGACTAACACTGTCATCCATATACCGGCTGTCCAAATTTGCCAAATACAGTGTTTCATTTAATGCAGTGTTTGGCATGACAATGTTTTTTTTGCTTTTATTCTACAGTACAATAAATATTGTTATATTAACAGACCAATTTCTACACTTCTAGATTTATATATATACACATAGTACGGGGATTTAATTATGTCTTTATATTATGCAGTCTGTGCTGATACCAGTTGGAATCTGTGTCGCTTTCATGTCATTGTGTAAATGCAGTCTGGGGGGAGTAAAGGGACCAGCATATGATTGGGATTGTAGGATGGTATAAGGTACTGTATATGTAGTCTCCAGCTAGATTACTGCTCAGGACACAAAATAGGAGAAGGATACAGTGATATATTATTATGTCAGAAAACTCGTCTTGTTGATAGATTACAGCCAGTACAAATATGGGGCCTGACTCAATAAAATTAATTTTAGTTATGAACAGGGAAGAAGAATCTTTTTAGCACTGAACAATTGTCTATGGCTAAAACATATTTATTATAATAATTCTGATTATTTATATTTTGGTAGATATATTTTGGAAGTAAAAGAGCAAGCAACCCCTTATTATACAATGATATTATAAACACATTGTATTACTGAGATGAATAATATATCAGAAGGGTTAGTACTAGACTACATCTGCCCAGTATGTTATCTTATTGCTGTGTAGATAGAGAACATTTTCAGACTATATGATAAGGAAGGTGCTAAGGTTGTAGATCAGAGCAGAGATCTTACACGTGAGTAACTGGTTCCCCCATTTCCCAGACATTTACCGTGTGGTGCTGGTTTGCTGCAGGGGCTAATGTCTGGCGCTGGGGCACTAAATGGGATTACTCCCGGTGCTGTGCGCCTAATATAAGGATGGAATGAAAATGTGTTTGATTAAAAAAAAAAAAATGTATTTACATAAAATAAATATTTCATCATAACCCCATGGACCAGTGGGGATCAGGCTGCCTCCAACTTAGTGGCACCAGGGTAGAAAGGGGGATGAGCCCCACATCACCAATGGGAACAAAGTCCAGGCTGGTGCACAGGGCAGATATTTGATTGGTTAAAGGGGCATATGACTGGAGTGCCCCTGACAATCTATGTATGAACATTGCATAATAAAGTCAGTTGAGCCCCAAGTAAAGGGTGCACAGTCTTATGTTCCACCTGGGTCTATCATCACTACCTCACTGTGATGTTACCAGCTCTTTAATATCTACATTTCATCTATAAACACCACTCTTCATATAAATCCTGCTTGATGCCTATTTCTGATGACTTCTTGTGCCCTGCAGAGCTGACACTCTAATCTATCAGATAGATGTACCAGTGCCTGATCATGATTGGAGGTGAGCTTCTTTATGGTGATAGTGTTTAGAATCTGAGGGAACAGGAGATGTACAGGTCTCTGCTGCTGATCTGTGATGATCATCTATATGTCATAAGGGCCACAGTAATCATGGTGTAATATAAATGATAGCCATGATTTAACACTAATTTACTTTAAAAAAAATAATAAAAATAATAATAATAATAATATTAATAATGTTACATCTTCAGCACACAGTGCATTGTGGGATGATACAATTATATATTATATGACAGAGTTTTACCTGTACCTCCACATTTTGGGGGTGATTGGCCTGGTTTGGTTCTCGTACCAGCAATCTCTTTACCGTTTATGTTAACGCACCAACACATACCAGTGCTGCCATGACACTGCTGTGGACTGTAGTTGCCATTTTTATCACACCGAGGTACATAAGATCCTATTAGGGGTTTATTCTGTGCAAGCTGACGTTCCTTTAAGCAGCGACTTTGAGGCTCTGAAACACATGTATGACAACACAATGTAACATTTTTGGAGCAGAGCGACACCATGTTTAATATTTAGCTATTACATACAACACAGCTGTACTCAAAAGTGGAGTAGAGCTGACTTCTGTCACTTCTCTGGTGGCAGAAGGTTTTAACACATGGAAGATCGGAAAGAGTGGTGCACATGCGGTGTGGTAATGACTAATCTTATTACCATGTGGACACACTCTAGCTATTCCTCAACTCCCGCTCCTCGGTGGACTGTCAGGTAAAGCGACTGAAATAAGGCAAATATGGAGGAAGCAGTGGAAATGTGCAGCTGTTTGCCATACAGTAGAGACACAATTGTATTTCCTTCTTTGTGACATTTTAGGATAAATAATATCTTCTGATGGGACGTCAACTTCTAAATTAATTCAGTAATCATTCTCTGAGGATAACAGGTCTGTTCCTGATAGGAGATGAGTTTCTATATAACATCAGTACTTGGATGGAGCTACAACAGCTCCTTCTGGAAGTGCCAGAAGGGTTCTAAAGACGGAATTCTGTGGAGCACAGAACCAGAGCTCTGTATGCATCTGTAATGGATTGCAGCCCTAGAGTCTCGTTCCCAACCCCTGATACTGACTTTGACATAGATGTGGCAGTAGGCATCAGGGACAATGTCCTGAACCTTAGTTTTGGAAGAAGAATTAGAGACTAAAACTCTCAGCCCAGACTTAGTTGATAAAAAGTGGAGAAGGCTGAATGGGTACAAATCGGTTCATTTACCATTCCTGAGGAATCCTGATTTTCAGGATGGTGCTGCGGCCTATCCCTTCTCTATAAGGAAGGTGGGGGGAATCTGAACAATTGACTGTCTGAAACATAAGATAGACAGACGTCCTTTAACATTTACTGAAGCGGTGTCCAAATTTCCTGATGTTGAAGGTTTTCCGTTGGCGTTCTTGCAGGCTCAATGCTATATAAGTTTGTGTTTAGGACATTTTCTGAACTAGACTAGGATAATCTGGTGGATAGACCTTTGAGTTCCCCAAATGTTAAAACGAAAGCTATTTCTGTACATAATAACCATTTACGCACTCCTATAGATCTTTCTTCATCCACTGTGGGACTGGGTAGGTGGTTGTCTGTTTTCCCCTCTCTTTCAGTCAAAGAATTATTACGGGCTTTGTAACTATCTTGCAAACTTCTCCCATCCAGCATTTATATAGAAATGTTTCTAAATATTTTCCATGGTTCGTACTTCTCTCCTCAAAGGAGACAACATATGGGACTTACTACCCAATCCCGATGTGATAGATGTGGTATGGATGGTGCAGATCTATATCATTGCTTATGGCATTGCCCTCTGGTCAGGAGATTCTGGCTACAAGTCCAAATTTTAGCTTTGAGAGATTTGGTTAATTATATCCCATTCACCCCAAGGTGGGCATTATTCGGTATTATTCCCAAAATTCAGAAAATTACTACAGGTACTAGAAAATTGTTATTAGCCATCATTGCAATAGCACGTAAAATTGTACTGCAAACCTGGACACACCGGGACTCTCCCCCTATAAAAATTTTTAGAGAAAATATGTTCTTTCTTTTTAGAATGGGTGGAAGTGTCACTGAAGAAGGAGGTAAAGGCAGGAAGTTTTTTTTCAACATTGGAAAGTTATATTGATACACTACCATTAACCACTAAAAAACAGATTCATGATTGTCTTAAGTTCACTTCCTGGTATATTATAAGGGAGCTTGGAGGGGATCCGCCTATTGTCTTATAATAGTTATTTTATTCAGAGAGTCATGAATATGTGTCGGAGCCTGTTGTTTGCCTCCAGCCGCGGGAGATGTAGAGGTAATAATGAATACGTTGAGAATTGCTATGTGTTTTATGAACACATCAATACTCATGTTAAGCAGTTTATTGGTCTTAGTGAATATCTGATTCATTGTATCATTAAATATCAGTGTCCGAAAAAGGTGTTATGTAATACCTTTTTTTTTTACAGCTTCCAATGTTTAATCTAATATATTTATTTCCATTACAACACTGTAAAACATGTGATTAATGTCATAATTATTACACGAATAGAGTGCTTCTAATAAAAAAATATTGTTTAAAAAAAAAAAAGTGGAGAAGACACCATTTCACCCAGCAACTGAGTGTAATATAAAAAGTAGGATCATAAGCTCATCTGATCCTATTGATAGATTAAATAATCATTTGGGACAGGGGGCTAGATTATTCCCTGCAGGCATAAATATGTGCAAAGAAGTATAATAGGGGACCAAATCCTCATGTAAATTATAATACTTCTTACAAGTGTTATTGTGTGTAATCACTCATTTTTTAGGGTTATCTTTGATCAATAAACTTCACTGCTATAAACTAACCTGCTCTGCTCCTGTGAGACCCCTATACCTGCTGTATTCCTGTGTCCTACAGATAAGGACCAACACTGTCATCCATCCCCCGGCTGTCCTGTGAGACCCCTATACCTGCTGTATTCCTGTGTCCTACAGATAAGGACCAACACTCTCATCCATCCCCCGGCTGTCCTGTGAGACCCCTATACCTGCTGTATTCCTGTGTGGTACAAATAAGGACCAACACTGTCATCCATTCCCCAGCTGTCCTGTGAGACCCCTATACCTGCTGTGTTCCTGTATTCTACAGATAAGTGCTAACACTCTCATCCATCCCCCGGCTGTCCTGCGAGACCCCTATACCTGCTTTATTCCTGTGTCCTACAGATAAGGACTAACACTCTCATCCATCCCCCAGACGTCCTGTGAGACCCCTATACCTGCTGTATTCCTGTGTCCTACAGATAAGGACTAACACTGTCATCCATCCCCCGGCTGTCCTGTGAGACCCCTATACCTGCTGTATTCTGGTGTCCTACAGATAAGGACTATCACTGTCATCCATCCCCCGGCTGTCCTGTGAGACCCCTATACCTGCTGTATTCCTGTGTCCTACAGATAAGGACTAACACTGTCATCCATCCCCCGGCTGTCCTGTGAGACCCCTATACCTGCTGTATTCCTGTGTCCTACAGATAAGGACTAACACTCTCATCCATCCCCCATCTGTCCTGTGAGACCCCTATACCTGCTGTATTCCTGTGTCCTACAGATAAGGACTAACACTGTCATCCATCTCCCGGCTGTCCTGTGAGACCCCTATACCTGCTGTATTCCTGTGTCCTACAGATAAGGACTAACACTCTCATCCATCCCCCGGCTGTCCTGTGAGACCCCTATACCTGCTGTATTCCTGTATTCTACAGATAAGTACTAACACTCTCATCCATCCCCCGGCTGTACTGTGAGACCCCTATACCTGCTGTATTCCTGTGTCCTACAGATAAGGACTAACACTCTCATCCATCCCCCGGCTGTCCTGTGAGACCCCTATACCTGCTGTGTTCCTGTATTCTACAGATAAGTACTAACACTCTCATCCATCCCCCGGCTGTCCTGCGAGACCCCTATACCTGCTTTATTCCTGTGTCCTACAGATAAAAACTAACACTCTCATCCATCCCCCAGACGTCCTGTGAGACCCCTATACCTGCTGTATTCCTGTGTCCTACAGATAAGGACTAACACTGTCATCCATCCCCCGGCTGTCCTGTGAGACCCCTATACCTGCTGTATTCTGGTGTCCTACAGATAAGGACTATCACTGTCATCCATCCCCCGGCTGTCCTGTGAGACCCCTATACCTGCTGTATGCCTGTGTCCTACAGATAAGGACTAACACTGTCATCCATCCCCCGGCTGTCCTGTGAGACCCCTATACCTGCTGTATTCCTGTGTCCTACAGATAAGGACTAACACTCTCATCCATCCCCCATCTGTCCTGTGAGACCCCTATACCTGCTGTATTCCTGTGTCCTACAGATAAGGACTAACACTGTCATCCATCTCCCGGCTGTCCTGTGAGACCCCTATACCTGCTGTATTCCTGTGTCCTACAGATAAGGACTAACACTGTCATCCATCTCCCGGCTGTCCTGTGAGACCCCTATACCTGCTGTATTCCTGTGTCCTACAGATAAGGACTAACACTCTCATCCATCCCCCGGCTGTCCTGTGAGACCCCTATACCTGCTGTATTCCTGTATTCTACAGATAAGTACTAACACTCTCATCCATCCCCTGGCTGTACTGTGAGACCCCTATACCTGCTGTATTCCTGTGTCCTACAGATAAGGACTAACACTCTCATCCATCCCCCGGCTGTCCTGCAAGACCCCTATACCTGCTGTATTCCTGTATTCTACAGATAAGTACTAACACTCTCATCCATCCCCTGGCTGTCCTGTGAGACCCCTATACCCGCTGTATTCCTGTGTCCTACAGATAAGGACTAACACGGTCATCCATCTCCTGGGTGTCCTGTGAGACCCCTATACCTGCTGTATTCCTGTGTCCTTCAGATAAGGACTAAGGGCCTGAATCATTAAGGATCTTAACTTAAGAAACTTCTTATTTCAGTCTTCTGGACAAAACCATCTTACAATGCAAGCGGTGCAAATTAGTAATCTCTTTGCACATAAGTTAAATACTGACTGTTTTTTCATGTAACACACAAATACTTTTTAGCTTATTTTTGCACTGAAATTTAAAGTTGATATTTGTGTGCTACATGAAAAAACAGTCAGTATTTAACTTATGTGCAAAACAGAATACTATTTTTTACCCTCTGCATTGTCAGATGGTTTTGTCCAGGAGACTGAAATAAGAAGTTTTGTTAAGTTAAGATCCTTAATGAATCAGACCCTAACACTCGCTTTCATTCCTTGCTGTCCTTTGTTGAACCCAATGCACTAAGTCAATGCTCTGCCCACTACCTAGTAGTCCTCATCCCAAGTAAGTGTTCACATGTATCCAGCACAGTCAGTGGGATCCAGCCAGAGGTACAACATGCCTGTGAAGGAGCCTTTGGTGGAGGCAGCAATTATTATCTGGTAACGAGGTACCACGTTGGTACATAATTAACACAGATGGTAATTGTCTGGTTTGGCCAAACGGCACCTGTTGGAGTGGTCAGTAATAGTTGGTTTCTTGAAATCCCAAACAATCTATAAGTCTCCAACAGGGAGGCAAAGCCCATAATGCCACAATGGATTCTTGATCGGATGATCTTCTGTATTGTGTCAGCAATTGGTCTATGAGGGTGAAGGAGGAAGTACCGGTGTCTGTCACTGTGTTTCTTTTAAATCTCATTCTAGTGCAATATATATATATATATATATATTACCTCATTGTCCTAATAGTTTATACTGCAACAAAATAAATACTGTTTCACCATAAAATCACCATAATCGTCTAAATGAAAATCCACAATAACATCTGGGAATAAAATTTACTACATATATGAAAACAATAAAATCAGTGTGAACTCATGTTATTACCACAAATGAGAAAGATTTCCCCTAATACATAATAAAATAATAAAATATCCATTCCAATATTAGCTAGTAGTGTCTCAATAATGATGTGCTAGAAAGTAGAATTACAATCCAATAAAAAAACACTTAACAAAATACTGTCATCAAAAACCCTAAAACAAGCCACATTTTATTGTTCCATGAAGGTGAATCCTTTGGTGCTAATACAGAGATGGATGTAACCTGTTTGTGTAGCGTAAATTATACAAATTAGTTCTGTACATACCCAGAGGAGCACATACCTGCTGCCATGATCTGACACTTACAACCTCCTGTGACTGGATGGCAGGTTGGGGGAGGGAAGGGACATTCTCAGACACCAGCAAATCATACAGTATGTTGTAAATACTCGCTGATGATAACGTTCACCAGAACTAGATAGCTGCTTCTGACTGACTTCTTGTAGATTTACCACTAAAGCTGATAGATGTGTATTCTGCATCACTTGTGTATATATTATAATTTTGCAAGTCATTTTTTTTTGTGCATTCAAGAGAAGGATTTTATTCACATCTATTAGCAAATGTGTATTTCTTTATCAAAACAGATGTTTTAAAACATGGGCATAAGTGTATCTTACGTAAGTCTGAATGTGGAACATTTGTCCCTAGTACAGAGCTGGATGCACCGTGTGATGTCTGTACCTCAGTATATGGATGTAACTACACATTGTATGTATGGCCCTTTTATAGGTTAAATTATGTCCAACCTCCGTCCAGCATCAGCCCCCTGTATATATACCAATATAGACACACAACATTTATAGAGACCGATCATAAAACATGGCCGGAATATGGAAATTAATTGTTATAGACAGTGTAATAAATTAGTCAAATAATATAATCTTAATAAAATATAATATATTACTGTAATAAAGAGGGACATATTAAATAGAATCTATGACGTATGGAAATCTTTATAATGATGCATATTAATAATAATAATAATAATAATAATAATAATTATAATAATAAATCATAAACAATGTAAATGACTGAAAACAAGAAATAAGTTTTCTCATATGACAAAGTTTTACTGGTCCATCCATGTTACTTGGAGGAACATTGTCTTCTCTCGTAATAATACTCTGATTTTTGGAAACTCAATTTGCTGATCTCTTAATGAGAATAATTATTTAATTGACAGACACAAAATTAACAACTGGTGAATCCAAAGAGCTCATCTAAAATAATAACCTGGGGTAATAATGATAAAACAGCAGCAATAATGGTAAGAGCTCAGCTGGGTCACCTACCTGCAGTCACTGCTGATAGCAGGACCAGCCCCAGGAGAAGCAAGAAAGCAGCTGGTCTCATGTCTGATGTCTGGTGTGAATCTCAATTCCAGATCTGACAACGTCATTTATACCAAGGTCTATAAGGAAAAGGGCTGAGCTGAAACTTGTTATTATTGTGCAACATATTTCTCAACAAGATTGTATCTCACAGCAGTAACACCCAAGTAATTAAAATAGTAAGTTTTATTTTATTCTTAACCCAATACAGCCTATACTGTTGTACTGACCTTTAGGATATATGCACTGATCAGACCAGGGGCTAAGAAACTTTTACTCCACACAATTCATGCAGAGTTTACAAATAATCCACCGATCAATCTAAAAACACACATATGTATGAGCTAAATATAGGGACTCTCACTGTTTAGCGTTAGGACCACTCTATCAGCAGAAGCTCCATGAAGTGGCGGGTGGCTTTACATACATGTGCAAATCTGTGCAACTGAGATTTCTGTATTTTTATTTACAAGTAGAAATAGCAGCTCCTTTGCTGGGTATAGCAGTCTGCTGTTGGATTTTCTCTATATTTGTTCCTTGTTGGATAACCCCACCCTTTCCAAGCACCTGCTATGAGCCCATAAATCGATTGAGCAACTTCCACTTCTGTATAGAAAATCCAGTGATCCAGGTACTGACAGCTCATAAATAATTCCTGGTAACAGAAATACAAGTTCTACAGGTTCAGTAATAGAAAAAAGATTACAGGTGCACAAAAACCACCGCAGTGTATCCTTAGATTATGTTTTACTTCATTTTATTTAAGTTTATGTTACAGCTGTTAGAATACAGGAGCGCTACACTCTGTCTCCTAATTATCTCTTAATCCCCGGTGGTCTAGTGGAGTAAGTGGGGCACGACGCTTAGCGTCCGATATTTGCTACTGCACATGCACTAGTGTAAGAAACCGGATGTTCGGTTTCGCGATGACCCTTCCATCAGAGACCCTGCAGTGAATGGACGGAGACGGCATAGCTGCTGCACACCTAAGTATATTATAAAACCCTTAAAGTGCCAAATACAGTGACCTGAGGCTCTCCTAACCATAATAAGAGAGTCTGTCTGCCCACATTATAGACTGCTGCATCTGCTTATGTGTATAGGAGTAAATACTGCATACAACTGTATTACCTGCTGCTACTGCTGATGCTGCTGTACTACAAACAACTGTGAGTACCTGCATATATCATCTGATGTCAAGTTCAATAAACAACAACCTGTTTAAGTTACAAGCGTTTGTGGCTTCACATCCACATCTGATACCTTTAATAACATTCAAAGGTATAACCAATAACAGCTAACGGCTACTGACTTAGACTTTTCGAACAGATGGTAAGAAGTCTTTGCCTTTAGCAACTGCCTTTCCTATAGAGCGATACACGCTCTCAGGTACTCAGATGCCCCCAGCTCTTAACTCTAGCATAGTAACAGTTTATGTGCGGTACTGGAGAGCAGTGGTAGGAGACAGTAACCAGAATAAAGCAGCCAAATACCAGGATAAAGCAGGATCAGACCAAGGGTCGTGGGTCAGTAGCAAGCAGGCTAGTCTGGGGCAGGCCAAATGGTCAGGGCAGGTAGCAGGTAGGGAGAATCCAAAAGATAAAGCCAAAGGTCAGGGGCAATCAGAATACAAGCAGGGTCCAGAACAAGCCAGAGGTCACAACAGGAATGAATCAGAATTCGAGTGGAGTTCCCACAGGGTACTGGACTGGGTCAGCTAATGTGTGGCACAACGTTATTACCATCAGGGAGGCTTAAATACAAGAATGGACCAATCAGAGAGGGCCGAATGGAACAGACTCTAAGGAGATATAATTAACAGTAAAACGGAACTTGCCGTGCGCCCCCAGCTGATGTTAATCTCAGAGACGCAGCGGCAGTGAGGAGCATCCCAGTCACCCTGGCAATGGCTGGGATGTGGGGGCAGAAGTGACGTCCCTGCTGCCAGGGCAACAGCCAGGACGCGGCCTGAGATGTTAGCAATCCAGTCCCGACAGCGCCTCGTAACAGTTTATCTACACTCACTGCTTCCCCAAAGTGGAGCTGCCCATCCACAATCAAAAACATAAAGAACAAATAAAAGCTCAGAGTGTACTAGGAGATTAATAATACAAATAGCAATGTAAAGTATAAACTTTACGACGCCACACTTTTACCACGCCAAAACTTTTTCATACGTTCCTATAGTTTATAAACTTTTTTATTAAAACAATTAGAAAACTACGTAAAAGAAAACAAAATAAAATGATTGCCTCTAAATTACATTAAATTATTTTATGAAAAATGTATATATTAATCTTACAACCATTACAGGAACATAGACACTCCTCTAGGTGGCCTCCTATCACAGTACCACGCTCAAAGTCACTGAGCTCCTCACAACGACCCATGTTGTATCACAAATGTTTACAAATGGAGACTGCATGGCTGGTGCTGGATGTTATACACCTCTGGCAACGGGTCTGATTGAAGCACCTCAATTCAATAATTAACAGGTGTGGCCAAATAATCTTGTCCATATAGTGTATGTGCATTTGGACATTTGCATATTTGCATATATACGTTGGATTGGATACTATTGCACTGAATTTGCTGTCTCTAAAAGTTTGCAGTGGACCTTTTGTAATACCTATTTGCTGATATATGAAATGTATTACTATTGAGTTGAATATACTATCTCTAAGTGTTTTCAGTGGACTTTTTACACCACCTATTTGCTTATTTTGGTACAGTATAATATTGTGCATTAGATGTCTATATGTATATGTTTTGGCTAGAGCAATTGCTTCATTTCCTAAGCGTTGATATCTGAAAAATAAAAATGGATTTTGATTTTATTACAACAATCTTTAGATATGCATAAACCTTTACAGGGACCATCATTATATATCTCCATATGTACCCAGGGCCACCGAGACGGGAGGGGGGGGGGTACATTTTACCCGGGCCTGGGCTTGCCCTAGCTTGCTTTTTTTTAAAAAAATAAATAATTTAATATTATTTTCCCCCGGGGGAAAGGGGGGGTTGGGGGTCATACTCACATGCTCGCTGCGCCGCGTCCCTCCTCTGTTCTCTGCTCCATTCACACTGACTGTCGGGCGTGACGTCATCAAGTTACGCCCGTCAGTCAGTGAGGAGCTCCGCAGCCAGCATGAAGAAAGCAGCATGAAGAAAGAAGAGAAGACAGAAGAGAAGAGAAGAGAAGAGAAGAGAAGAGAAGAAAGAAGATGATAAAAGGTAAGGAAAGAAACGGAGAGGCAAGGGGGGAAACAGAAAGGGACAGTACAATAAAGAAGAGGAGTAAAAAAACGGGGGAGAGGAGCTGAGATTAAAAGAAAAAGGGGAGAGAAGCACAGATAAAAAAAAAGGGGGAAAGCAGCATGGAGGGCGCTGTGTGAGTATAAGGGGGCACAGTGTAGTTGTGATGAAGGGGCACAGTAATGTGTGTGTGGTGGCACAGGGGGCTTGTTGCAATGTAGTGTGTGTGAGGTAGGTGGCGGCTAATTAATGGGCGCTATTTTTATTGTAGGGTGATGGTGAGGCAATTTAATAGTGGGGACTATTAATTTAAGATGGGGTGGTTTGGGGGCTATTGAATATGTGGGTGAGTTTGGGGAGAATGAGGTCTAATAATTAAATGTGACTATGAGTTATTTAATGGCAGTGGTGGTTGCGGGAAATAGGTATTGCTGTTTTCAGGAAGGGAATAGGTTTATTTATTAAATGTGAATACTATTATTTTAATGTTGGGGCTGGAGGAAGGCCTAATCACTAATCGTGGGTGCTATTGATTTAACGCTGGGGCTGGCTGTAATTTTCTAAATGTTTCCATTTTTTTTCCAAATAGGTCCTCCAACATTCCAGGATCCAGACAAGCCACAACTAAAGAAACCAGCAGCCACAGGTGGAGAAAGTCAGAAGAACAGGTAGGAGAGAGCAGCACAGTTTGTGAAATGTTTTGATTCTAGTAGGGACAATACCAATTTTTGGTGAGTGTTGTGCCCAATGTAAGGTGCAGGCCAAGACTGAACTCTTTGTGTACACACTGCATTCTTTCTATGCTACACTGTGGTGCTAGATGTCCTGAAAGTCAGGAGTGTTTGGACACATGTGACGCTCCGGCGAATTGAGAGCCTAGTGATTTTGATGTTAGCCACGCCCCAATGGCACATTTGTCACACCCCCAAATGCTTGATCACACCCCCAAAAAATGTTGCATGCTCGACTATAAGGGGGGGGGGCCCATGAATTTGTTGTACCGGGGCCCTGAATTCCTCTTCGCAGCCCTGTATGTACCCAGGAACCTTATCATATATTTACTCAACTCCTAGAGGGTAAGGATCTCCCTCTATACAAGAGGTTCTATATAGTGGCAGCTATTTTCTGAGCAAGCGTAGATTACCCTACATATTTATCATACTCATCTAGAATACTGTGTTCAGTTCTGGAGGTCATATCTCCAGAAGGATATAAATATATTACAGACCGTACAAAGACATACCTGCCAACTCTCCCAGAATGTCCGGGAGACTCCCGCATTTTGGGTCCAAAATGACGCGATTTTTGGCGCCCCGCCCCCCTCACGCCCACCTCCCCCAGCAGGCTCCCGGGAGACAACTTCATAAAGTTGGTAAGTATGTACAAAGAAGGGCAACTAAAATGGTGCATGGCCTACAGCACACAACTTACCCGAAAAGACTAAAAGATCTTAATATGTATAGTTTGGAGCAGAGAAGGGAAAGGAGAACATGATAGAAACTTTCACATATATCAAGTGTTATAACAAGGTACATGAGGGAAACATTCTTCAGAGGAAGACAAGTATTAGAACATGAAGACATGTACTGACACTGGGGGGGAAGAGAAGTATTAGAACATGAGGACATGTACTGACACTGGGGGGAAGAGAAGTATTAGAACACGAGGACATGCAATGACACTGGGGGGAAGAGAAGTACTAGAACGCGAGGACATGTACTGACACTGGGGGGAAGAGAAGTATTAGAACACGAGGACATGCACTGACACTGGGGGGAAGAGAAGTATTAGAACACGAGGACATGTACTGACACTGGGGAGGAAGAGAAGTATTAGAACACGAGGACATGTACTGACACTGGGGGGAAGAGAAGTATTAGAACACGAGGACATGTACTGACACTGGAGAATAGAGAAGTATTAGAACATGAGGACATGCACTGACACTGGGGGGAGAGAAGTATTAGAACACGAGGACATACACAAACACTGGGGGGAAGAGAAGTATTAGAACACGAGGACATGTACTGACACTGGGGAAAAGAGAAGTATTAGAACATGAGGACATGTACTGACACTGGGGGGAAGAGAAGTATTAGAACACGAGAACATGTACTGACACTGGGGAGAAGAGAAGTATTAGAACACGAGGACATGTACTGACACTGGGGGGAAGAGAAGTACTAGAACACGAGGACATGTACTGACACTGGGGGGAAGAGAAGTATTAGAACATGAGGACATGTACTGACACTGGGGGGAAGAGAAGTATTAGGACACGAGGACATGTACTGACACTGGGGGGAAGAGAAGTATTAGGACACGAGGACATGTACTGACACTGGGGGGGAAGTAGGTTTAGAGGAAATGTGAGGAAAAACTTCTTCACATAAAGGGTAGTGGATAAGTAGAATAGCCTCCATCAGAGGTTGTAGAGGATAATACAGTAGAGCAGTTTAAACATGCTTGGGATAGACATAAGATTATCCTTACAAAGAACAAATGATCAAATAGGGTTTGAGGTTGCCATAGGTTACAAATGGGCAGACTAGATGGGCCAAGCGGTTCTTATCTGCCGTCAAGTTCTATGGCAGCAGTTCTGGCACGTGAGGTTCTGGCACCAATTTGCGCTTTCCGAACACAAGCAGGGATGACGCAGGTGGCAGACCACAACAGTTTGACATCTGGGCTGGTTTGAAGGATTTGTCAAAAAAATGTGTGACCTTGACCATTTGCACTAATAATGTTTGAGTGTAATATGCACCAAAAGACGAATGCTCAATTGCTAAGAGTCATTGATGATGAAGAAGACAAGCAGGCTTGTCTGTAGAATTTGCGGGCAAATTGTGCTGCATTATATAGGTAACACCCAAAGAGAAGAGGTCCATTGCTCCATTGCTAATTGTAATTGCTGAAATAGAAATAATAGGGCTGACAGTCTTGGTCTAAATCTGTAGTTACATTTTATTGTACCATAGCTCACTCCGAAACAGGAGAGGTGGCAGGGTTTAGTGATAGCCTTCCTCAAACAATACTAATTCATCCTACCATCATAGAAGTCTGTGTAGTATGATGTAATTGCTGATAATGGCCTTCCAAATGAAATTACTAGTTGATTTTAGGGCAGAGCTGTCACGATTTTTGGGCAATTCTTTTACAGCAGAGCAAATATCAAAATGTTGTGTGGACTCATCTGCATCACCACTGGGTGTCTTGGGAAAGCAATTTTTTTTACAACAAGCAGTTGCCAGAGAAACTGAAGGAGAAGACGTCCAAACAAGATGTTGATAAGTCTTGGATCCTTGCGAATAAAATTAAGTATTTAATCTACAATTAAAATATAGTTAGCAAATTTACTTTGTTTTATTTCACACTATAATTTTCTGTAGCACCTTTTCAAAATGTATTATTAAGGTAATCACTTGACTCAAGCTAACCGTGTCTACACTTTCTTCACAGGTAACTACTTGGCTGGACTAAAGTATATTCCCCTCAAATGCTAGTCTTCTTGCAGCTGCTGCATTCTCCTAAATGCTGTTGCAGAAACCAGAAATTGACCCTAAATGTTTCTGGACACAAACAGCATCTACTGCATGTCATTTTTAAAAAGTTCTGTAACACCAAGTTGATAGTGTGTGCAAAACTGGAAATGTGATGAAATTCAACCCCGCTGTAATGCTTGACCAATATTGGGGTCGTAATCAGAAATGACATATCCTCAGGAGAGTCCAAGCAGGATTAGCCATCTTTCAATGACATCCCTTAGTTTTTGGAACAGATTGTCAGCTGTATGCCTGATCGGTA
Organism: Mixophyes fleayi; assembly: GCF_038048845.1. NCBI lineage: Eukaryota > Metazoa > Chordata > Amphibia > Anura > Limnodynastidae > Mixophyes > Mixophyes fleayi. Next base: position 4,061,320 of record NC_134404.1, on the reverse strand, counting down.
GATTATGCTGGACTGCTTGTTGTTATTTTTTTTAACCTAAGTTTCTGATTTTCCCAACAGTTTTCCAAGAACTCGCTGAAAAATGACAAAACATGGATGAGGATCCCAGATGGTTAAGGTCCGTACCTCTACTGATTGTGGCTTTAAAAACGCTACAAATGGATAGACAACTCTTGCCAGGATTTGTGTAAAAATAATTCCACATTTAAGAGGTGGTTTTTGGTCTTATGCCCAGGCATGACAATGGCCTTTTGTTACCACTGGCAAGAACTGCAGCAATTTTTCTTTTCAAGTATATGAAAATCATATTGTGACATAGGAGGTGGTCAAAATTGAATAAAAAATTACTGGAAATTCGTGTTAGTGAGGTTAATAATAATGTAGCTACAAAATAATACCTAAATTATGTTATTTTAGCACAAATAAATGTAATTTTTTAACAATTTGCAAAACAAAACCAAGCAAAACCAAAACAGGCAAGGGCGGTTTTGCAAAACCAAAACCAAAACCAAAACACGAAGGTATTCCAGATCCAAAAACAAAACCAAAACGCGGGGGTCAGTGATCACCTCTACTAGTAATACACGCTGTGCCCGGAGCAAGTGATGAAAATGAGCTTGAATCTGACAGATGTGCATGCGCTCGAGCCTGCAGGCGCTTACTGTACATTGTCTACGTGTATACACCCAGTCCTCTCCCCATTCTGCCCATGAAATTGTAGGATGTCGGAAGTGTATAGTCCGATTCTGGGCGTGTGCAGAGCAACTTCATGGAAAATATCCACGTAATGGAATATACGTTCCTTAATGACTCAGGCCCATTGTGTCATGTATAATAGTAAATGGATTAGGTAAACACAGGTAATATAACTATATGTTTTGCATTAACTGAGACAGATATTTTTAAATCTTTACACATCTGAAGCAAATATCTCAATCAGAACTTTCAAATCTGAAACACTGAGACAGAGAGTGGCCGATATTCACAGTTCAGATAAGCAGCTGCTTGTGGAACTACAGGTAACAGCATGCTTGTGGCTGCTACTGTGTGTGTGTGTGTGTGTGTGTGTGTGTGTATATATATATATATATATTATAAGGGCACTAGAGGGAGGGAGGGTGCGGGGTGCTGCCAAACGTGTCATTTTGCCACCTCCACCCCCGCCGCACGAATCGCATCATTTAGGCTAGGCAGTTGCGGGATGAGGGAGATTTGCCTGCTGTCCAAGCGGGAGTCCATGAGACCGACCCGAGTTTTGGGAGTCTCCTGGACATTCCGGGAGAGTTGGCAAGTATGATTAAAGCTATTAAGCTGAAATTTGGCATGCAAATGGAGTACTGTCCACAGGTGCCACATGCCAAATATCAGAAAAAAAGGATAAAAAATGACAATTTAGGAACAATCTAAACTTCAAAATCTCACCATTTTTTTCCACTTCCTGTTTTGCAAAAGTCGCAGTTCTTCTGTTTTTTTTGGGAGAGCGTAACTCGGTGTACAGGGCATTTAAAGACACGCTGTAAATTTTGTTAGAAAGCTAATAGGGCTGAGGGCCTTTGAGGGTTTAAAATTTTGAGAAAGTTAGATTTTTTTTACAATTTAGGAAAATATGCCCCATTTTAAAGATAGGAGATTTCATAAGTTTGCGCATGTCAAATAGAGGTGTGTGTTGGGCAGAGCCGTAACTAGGGTGGTGCGGGCGGTGCCATCGCCCCGAGCACAAGCCCAAAGAGGGCGCAGCAGCCGCCCGCTACCTAGCTCTGTTGGCAGTGATAAAAAAAAGCCTATGACTTCCGCAGTGGAACGCATGTGCGTTCCACAGACAGGAAGTTCGGAATTTGCGTTCCAAATACCAAACTTCCTGTCTGTGGAACGCACATGCGTTCCACTGCGGAAGTCATAGGCACATCTTGAGTGATGCACCGCTGCTTCGTGTCTGCGCTCTCCTCCAGGTCTGCTGTTTGTCCCCTCCCATCTATGCAGGTCCTCATTTGTAGGGTAAATAATCTCATTTTCATTTTCATTCTCTCTCTCTCAGGAAATGATATACAATGTGCTGAGATATGGGTGTCGCTAGAATTCAATCCTAGCACCTCGAATGCTGCTGTGTTCGTAATCTAATAGCACAGCATGCAATGTAAAGGATGTTCTGAGTCAGATACTGCACATAGCAGCTTTGCATTGGTTCAATAAAGCTATGGAAGAGGGTATGTAAATGTTGGTCTGATCAAACAAAAGTGTCTACTCACAGAATTAAAAGTATGCTAAAATTTGGTGTTCAGAGTAAAATCGATGTAAATAAGGAACATAGTCCAAGCAGAGTGATGAGGAGTCTGGCCTGGAATATACTGAAAATGTATTCCTGGAAATATTCACTTCCAATAAATTAGCAATATAGAAGAACTATCACTGTGAATGGTAAATACACTCTGGAGGACATCTGAGAAACACAAAACACCCAATGACCCCTGCAGAACCAGCTTTGGTTCTATCGGGTGCCTTGATTTGCAAAAGTGCCTAAATTTGCACTGCAAATGGTGGCTTTTGCGGAGGATCAGAAAGCGACACAGGCTCAGGGGAGAAGTTGGGTGGAGTCAGGGCATGCTTTGCCAAGGGTAAATCTAGTTTTGCAGAAGAAGATTTCCTTTTGTGGAGCAGAGGTTTTAGATAAACGGTTGGAGGATCTCTCTCTCTCTCTCTCTCTCTCTCTCTCTCGTTTCACAGACAAGGATAAGGCATCACAATTTTTTTTCACAATATATTAAAGTCACTTAAACCTACATCGACCGATTATGCAAATAAAACACACAATTTAGTATCACAATTCTTATTTGAGTATTAAGTGCATAAAATATTACAATTCCTATCACTATATATTTTTTGCATACTTTAAATAGTCCAGAGAGCCGGTTGTTAATTTATTGGAATCCCACCACTGTGTGTTTGTATGTATGTGTATATATATATATATATATATATATATATATATATATTACACATACATATACAAATTCTTTCAGTAAAGTGCTAGGCACACCCACATTAGGTTGGCCACACCCACTTGTCAAATGCCACTCCCACTTAGATGGGGGGGGCGCCGGTGCCCTGTCTCGCCCAGGGCACCAAAATGTCTAGTTACGGCACTGGTGTTGGGTGTACTCAGAGTGGCTTCACGAGTACAAATATGGCTGACTGACCCTCACGCTAAGAAATTTTCTTCTGTGAGCAGGAGAATTTAGCCAAATTTATTGGGTACAGTGGGGCTGGTTGGTGTTTTGAGGCTGAGGGGGCACACTATACTAGTATTAGACCATACATGCCAACTTTTAAGATTTCTCCCCTGGGAGATACGGGGGAGAAGTTATGTGACATGGGGTAGGAGGAGGGTGTGGTGATGGAGGGGGGGTAGCTCCGTCCCCACTGTAAAAGGCCAAAATTCACGGCATTGAACGGAGGGGGCAGAGCCTAATGGCACAATTAAGCCCCATCCCTCCATTCAATGTCGTGAATTTCCCAAAGTCCGGCTTGTAATGTCCAAAAATAATTTGTATCCAAAATTCCAGCTTGTAATGTCTTCTGTTCTTCTTGGGCACAAAGCACCCCTTGTTGATTGCAGTCTTCTGATCTTCTTGGCCAGGGGTGCCCCCTTGTTGCTTGAAGTCTTCTTGTCTTCAGCCAGGAGGGCCCCAGATTTGTAACATCCACGCCATTTGGATTACCGTATTTGCCGGCGTATAAGACGACTGGGCGTATAAGACGACCCCCAACATTTCCATTCAAAATATAGAGTTTGTTATATACTCGCCGTATAAGACTACCCCCTCTTCCGCACACCTTCCACACACCAAATAAAACGTAAAAGAAGATCAGATTTGATTTCAACATGTTAATTTATATTCGAATGCCTATGACATGCAGGAAAACGGTCACAAGGCTGTATGTTATCAAACATGTACAGTAAACATAAAACAGTGCAAGCTTATTAAACGTAATTCACTAGTCAATGATAGAAGGAAGATAACAAATAGAGGGAGAGAGCAAGTGCACACTTACCCCTTGGCATAATCTTTAATGCTTTTTCATTTGATTTCCAGTCCCGAACCATCTGTTCTGTAACTCCATATTGTCTTGCAGCAGCACAATTATTATGTTCCATGGCAAAGTTTACAACTTTAGGTTTAAAACTTGCATCATATTTCTTTCTTTTTGCTGGTGCCATGATAGGGTTGATAGGGGTTTAACTGCTGGACATTTTCTATGCTGTATTGTACTGTACAATGGTCCAGTACTGTGGTTGGCTGTTGGCTGTATACAAAGCCTGATTGGATTGGTCCCTGCTCCCTGTCTGCCCTCCCTGTCAGCAGAACGGGCCGGTCACTCCAAAAAGGCTGGCACCCCTGTATCGCTGCTGTGCTCGCCGCAGCCACGCTGATGACCCGCCGCGGCCGCACTGGATACCGCGCGATACTGGACCCGGTGTATAAGACGACCCCCCCACTTGGAGGCATGTTTTTCAGGGCAAAAAAGTAGTCTTATACGCCAACAAATTGGGTATTTTTGCAAAAAATCGAAATGCACAGAGAGATTCTCTGCAGGGATCTGTCAGCTGCAGAACCATATTTGGTGAGGATGTGATGACATACCATGTCTGTATTGTGTGAGTGACAGCAATCTCATTCCATGATAGTGCTGAATCTGCAGCTAACTGCAGGATGTGATGACACCATGTCTGTATTGCACAAAGAACACGTCCATTAAGGTTTCTGCCTTAATCGTTGTAATTTCATTGTTTTTTGGAGTTTGAGTGGAAGAGTTTCAATAGTTTTCTTACATTTTAGATTGTGTGTTAGGAACCTTAATCGGACATGTTAAACCGTAAGGTTTTTTTGTCTTTGGAATATACAGATAGATAGATAGATAGATAGATAGATAGATAGATATGAGATAGATAGTTATATATATATGAGAATGATAGATAGATAGATAGATAGATATGGGATAGATATGGGATAGATAGATATGGGATAGATAGATATGGGATAGATAGATAGATAGATAGATAGATAGATAGATAGATATGAGATAGATAGATATGAGATAGATAGATAGATAGATAGATACATACATATGGGATAGATAGATAGATATGGGATAGATAGATAGATAGATAGATATGAGATAGATAGATAGATAGATAGATATGAGATAGATAGATAGATAGATAGATAGATAGATAGATAGATATGAGATAGATAGATATGAGATAGATAGATAGATAGATAGATAGATATGAGATAGATAGATATGAGATAGATAGATAGATATGAGATAGATAGAGAGATAGATAGAAAGGTATGCATGTATATGTGTGTGTGTATATATATATATATATATATATATATATTCTATAATATAAATGTCTAGTGGCGTGTGTTAGTCTGTCTGTGTGTGTGTGTGTGGAAAAAATAAAACCAAGCTGCAGCGCTACCTGCTGGGCGGAGTTATACATTGACCTACTAAATTCTTAGTGTGTGTGGGGAAAAAAATTCAGAAAGGGCTGAAATTTGGTATACTAAGATGTTTTTAATTTTTTAATTTGTTAATTGTTAAAAGTGTTTATAAAGATTTAAAAAATATATATATATATTTCTTGAAGGAGAAGTGACAGTTGGGAGTGGTTGGTGGTTGCCAGGGGTGACAGTGGGGAGTGGTTGGTGGTTGCCGGGGGTGACAGTGGGGAGTGGTTGGTGGTTGCCGGGGGTGACAGTGGGGAGTGGTTGGTGGTTGAGGCCTGGGCTATGGCCCAAATGCATGACAAGAACCTTTTTAACACCTTAAGTAGCTCGATTTGACTAGAATGCATGAGTATCATGCACGGGTTAACTTGTATATATATATATGTATGTATGTGTGTGACCATGTCCCCTTCTCCTCCCACATGGATTAGTATCAGATGTTGCTGTGTTCTCTTTCCAGGAATAGACCAAACAATTACTCATATAATAAGCTGGAACAATGTAAAGATTGAGTCATCACAGCCTCAATGTAAATATCTGACAGAGTACTGGGATCAGCAACCTGTTCTGTGTAATATCCACCTTGTTCTGTGTAATATCCACCTTGTTCTGCTTTTGGCTGTGGTATTTTACATGTTTTATTGGCAGAATTTGGCCCTCAACAGAATGAATTCTCCCCCAACTGGAGCTCTGTCACTGCTCGCTTTGTGTATAAGGGGAGGGGGGGTTGGGGTCAGTGTTTGGTGCCGGTCGCGGGTGATAGGACTACAGAACTGTAATCTGCACAGTGCAGAGACAGACTACGCTCAGACAGGTTTTTATTGTGTGTCTGCAATTGACCAATCCACATGCTGAGATCCTTCGGAGTATTATATGCACATTAAATGACAGGCTAATATCATGTGTCTGCCGCTGATCAGTGCCGCTATATTCACACACTGAATAGTAGGCTAACATGAGATGTCTGTCACTGGTAAGTTCACACGTTCAGATGTTTAGCGCTGCGGTCTCCATACAAAATGTGTAACAAAAAACAGAAATTGCAGCAATAGACCCTGAATCACATAAACAATGTGTGCACTGCAGATAATCTCCCAATATATTCATTTATTAAAATATTAAAATGATAAAATACAAAAATGTATATAAACAACAATTTCATTGAACCATGCCCTATTTGCCTATAGCCTGGATATAGAAACATACACCTAAATTTGTTTGGTGTTAACCCATGTAAAAATTAAGGTGGATTTGCAAAAACAATGGTTATTAATGGTAAGTCCTTCGAATACCATTTAATCACGTTCCATGCATTTAAACCATCTAATAAATTCAATGTTTCAAAACTGATATTGTCCTCCTGTCACTGAGCAGCTCATAGGTTTAGCTGTTTACAAATGTTATACATAGTAAGGAACACAGAATACTAAACAGAGTTAGATACAGAGCTAAGTAGATTTGTAACATTCCTAAGTGTTTGTGTCTGTAACAACTGAAGCTGGGTGTGCATGCTGAGCGAGCCCTTCATTTATATTATATTACTACCAGCATTATTGAATATTTACTTCTGGGTACAGACAATTAATATATAAACTCTTAGATTGTAGTAGGGCTAATAACAACAAGGGATTTACCCCAAAGTCTTCACTGCGCACAGGAGAAACTTTAAAAACCTAACACTTGTCTTAGCGGCTGGAGCAAATTATTATACAACAATATCATCATCACCATTTATATAGCGCCACTGATTCCACAGCGCTGTACAGAGAACTCACTCACATCATTCCCTGCCCCATTGGAGCTTACAGTCTAAATTCCCTAACACACAGACACAGATTAGGGTCAATTTGTTAGCAGCCAATTAACCTACCAGTATGTTTTTGGAGTGTGGGAGGAAACCGGAGCACCCAGAGGAAACCCCCACAAACACGGGGAGAACATACAAACTCCACACAGATAAGGCCATGGTCGGGAATTAAACTCAAGACCCCAGTGCTGTGAGGCAGAAGTGCTAACCACTGAGCCACTGTGCTTCCAATATAAATTATTAGACAATAGTACTGGGGATATTGTATATTAATCATCATCATCATTTATTTATATAGCGCCACTAATCTTTAAACCTAGTAGTTGTGGCCAAAGCATGGAGATGTAGGTTAAAGAACAGGAGAAAAGAAATGATAGTTTTAAGCTTTACCTGGTTGCAGAGATACCTGGACATTTCCACAAAATACAGACAAACTTCAGTTACAAAAGCAACAATGAAGAAACCAACACCAAAGGACAAAATGCATATATAAGGACAAGTTAACCCGTGCATGATACTCATGCATTTTTTTGTCAAATAATGTCAGCATACCAAATTTCAGGTCATTCGGATGAGCCCTTTCTGAGAAAATAGTTTTTTCCACAGACACACACACACACACACACACTAACACACGCCGCTACACATGCAGGGGCGGATCTAGAAAATGTTTGTTCCCCGGGGGGATGTTAGGGCGGGGCGATTTAGGACCCGCCCCCTTTCTGACTTCTGAGGCTGCCGGGGGCTGCACAGTATGTGCAGGTCCGCTCGGCAGTGACAGGCAGGGACAGTGTGTTTAAAACACAATCAGAGCAGCCGGGCAGCACACTGTCACTGCCAAACGGACCTGCACATACTGTGCAGCCGTCGGCAGCAAACCCCTGCTAGGGGGGGGGGGGCGATTGCCCCGATCGCACCCCCCTGTATCCGCCACTGTACACATGTGTGTTCATGAGGTAAAATTACCTCACGAAAATGAGTTTGACCCCCTCAACTCGTCAATAATGTCAGTATACCAAATTTCAGCCCTTTTTTAGGTTTTTTTTCCACACACACTAAGAATTTAGTAGGTCAGGTAACCTGTGCATGATACTCATGCATTCTAGTCAAATCAAGCTACTTAAGGTGTTAAAAACTCCCCACTGTCACCCCCGGCAACCACCAACCACTCCCAACTGTCACTTCTCCTTCAAGAAATATATAGGTCAGTGTATAACTCTGCCCAGCAGGTGGCGCTGCAGCTTGTTTTTTTTTTTCACACACAGACAGACTAACACACGCCACTAGACATTTATATTATAGATAGCAACAAAGCTGGATTCCGTGTGAAATTCTCAGGTGCCGAGCACTCAAAGTTTTCTGGGTTGCCAATCTTTTGTGTACCAGAAAGGAAGAAAACATACTCTTTGAGGGGTATTCAACTGATGGCGGGATCGCCGAAAATCCCCCACTCTAAAAATTTTACTGTTAATACGGTAATATCTCGCTGGATTTCAGCTCGCAGCTCCCTGAGCTGCGAGCTGAAATCCAGAGAGTAAATTACCGTATTAACGGTATTTACACGCAGGATTACCGTATTAATGGTAATATTTTTAGAGCGCGGGATTTTTGGCGATCCCGCCGTCAAATGAATACCCCCCTTAGTGTGATAATTAAGACAATATGAAATCCAATGCTATTGCACTCACCAGCAGGCCTTTTCAGAGGTACATAGAGACCTGGGGAAACCCAAATTAAAAGGCCCCCAACTCCCCCTTTTTTAAAAAAAAATTGCATTTAAAATGTATTTTTAATTAATTTTAGTGCTTAACTTTATTAAAATGTACAAATAACATACTGTATACATATACTGATGTACTGGATTATTGGAGATTTTAAATTAGAAGTGCTTTTCTACCTGCAGAAATCAATGTTGAAAAATCCGACTTTCACAATTAATATTGAGTATGTCCAGCCCATCCAATATCCCCATAGTTGAGCAATGATAGTTTTTTACATTCTTCAGCACGCTGTGTTTATTCACCAGGAGCAAAAGATACAAACTGAGGAAAATGCGCAAAGCAATTGTGATGTTGGGAAACAGCCCGTAAAGTCCTAGGATTTCTGCAAGAAGTTCCTTTGGCCTGCTTTCTATAAATTTGCTTCAGAAAAATGAGTTTAATGGATCACAGGTTAAGCGCTCATTGACTATTATTGATTGATATAACTAAGGTTGGTTATTTTTAAACTCTGGTGTCTAACAGTGTGGTCAAAGTGGGTGATTTATGTACACCCCTACTATCTAATATTGGCCAAAACATTCACGTCAAGCTTCAAATAATTTCTTGGATCCCATTGGGCTAAAACCAAACTCAATTAATTACTCAATGGAAAATTGTATAATTTTAAAATCATATAATAAATATACCCAATACACAATCCTAATTAAAATCATACAAATATATCTATTGTATTGGACATGTCCCATACATTACATATTGAATTGAATACACATTTCAATCTAATATTGTAATCACAAAAATAGTCTGTCTTATATGGCAAGTGATGTTATATGCAAGTCCAATAAACTCAATGTTGTCACATTGACCAATGTTCCATATACGTGGTTCTGGTTGTATATGACCTATTCCAGGGATATCTAGATCTTCTAGTGTCCTGGACGGTCTTTGTCAGTAAGAAAAGTAATAATTAATTGCTGTTACCTTCTGGTAGAAATGGTGGTGGTGTATGAGGCGCTGAATGTTTAAAAATACTTGCTGTTAGTCGAAAACTGTCAGTGGCCGGGTACCCAGCATAAGTATGAGCCGTGGAGTGGGTAGCTGCATCGATGTGCAGCGTTGAGGAGTCAGGGAGCGGATGCAATCCACAGTGGAACGCATTCCTCACTTCTGGTATTCACTTGTGTTCAATAGATCATCTGTGGGCGTGTTCCAACGCAATTTATCTGGGCAGACTTTCTCAAGGGAAATAGATGAATGGATCCTGAGTCGAACAGTTGCTCCTTGGAGTTTAGGAGTGTCAGAGTGCTAGTGGTGCTGGCACAGAGTTGCTGTATGTCCAGCCTGGAGGATATAGACCAAGATCACAGAATGGCTATTCTCCACCAATGACTGCCAGATGCCTCTTGCACTGTGTACCATGTGACTGCTCTAACCACATGACCTGGTGATGTCACAGTGACTGAAAAATTATTTTGCCACTGAAATGTTGGGCAATTTCTTTCTTATATTGTTCCTGAAAGTTTTCAGCTGTGGAACACAGGTCTTCATAGCTCATTTTGATGAACTCCCTAAGAAACTTAAACAAGTTGCAAATTACTTCCAATGAAGTACATCGACGATGAAGACCAGACAGAATGGAGTCTACTATATAGAAAATGTTGACCCTATAGTGCTTTTCGCCATCTGATTGAGTAGGTAAGTGGCGACTAGTGGAGAACTCTGTTGGAATCTCAATGTTTTTTGCTATAATTTTGCACTCTATGACAATCTCATTCCATTTATTGCGCATCTGTTTAATGTCTTTGATTAGACATTTGACATTGTCCAGCTCAATGTCCAGTGTAGTGTTGTGTGCTTCAATAAGGAGGGTAGTTTGGTCGATCAATGTAAGTAGATTAATCTACAAAGATGACATTAGAACAAATTCATATCTCGAAAAGTACTTCTTAATGGACTGAATTTCTGATGGAGTTTGTGCAGTGAGATTGAGAATTTCAATATTTGATAAAGCCGTTCACAAAGAATGAAAATGATATGCAACTGGTATAACAGAATCATTGCATGTAGAACATATAGTTGTGGATATATTATGAAGTGAAGCAGGTAGATGCTCTTTCAGAATTTCCTTTGTGGAAAGAAACTGAAGATATTGTACATTTGTTGCACAGTTCCACAGTAAGTAATTGTCTCCTTACAGGATTCAGCGCAGTCAACACCCACAAGGTTTAATGTGCGGTTTCCACAGCTGAAGAAAATACAGTATGAGTTTTTCTTAAGCAGAATTGCTTGTACTCCATTGTATTGCTCAGCCATGTTATAGCCATTCTCATAGGCTTGGCCAATGCATACTTAAAAATACCACTTTAATCCTACAATATTTTCAATACCCAATCAGTTTTCAGTGTAAATTAATTCTTGCGCTTCTGGCTCTTGGTGTTCTTGCAGTACAATTTCTGGATTGTAAACTGTATCTTCTGCTGCTTGTCCCGATGTCGGCGGACTCGGCTGTATCGCTGTTGGCACATTTCCTTCTCGACAAATGTCTACATTCACATGTGGTACTTCTGCCTCTGGCACTGAATTTGGAACAGAATTGTCATTTTTTTGCAGTTGCTGTGGTTTGACTGCTTTCACTTTCAGCTGGGTTTGAACCTGAAGTTGCTGATGTTGAAGCACTTGTTGTTGGATCACTTGGGTGAGGAGAGTTTTCTTGTACCGGTGATTTAAAAAATTAAGTTATTGGCCTTAACATTTAGGTTCGGCTTCCACTGATTGTTGCCGTCGCCCCACTTTCAAATTTCCTCGATGACGTTGTATTGTTTCTCTTAATATTCTGAAAACATCAGTTGTATAAAAATTATTGTTATTATTTATCAAATTTGCACTTATAAATTCCTGGAAACCAAATACATGCATGGGGGGGTTAAAGGCTTTATGTCATGCTTGCTCCATTCTCCCACAGCTCACACTGCCCCATTACACCTCACACTGCTCCCCTCATTGCTCATACTTTTTCCTTCAATCCTCAAACTGCACCCCTCATGCCCTTGACCTTTTCCAGCACCCCAAATAATTTCTCCCATTACTCTAATTTAACCCAGCATCTCAATTCCCCCCCCCCACACTTACCCTAATTCAACCCCAGCAATCACACTTACTTCAGAAAACAGTGAGTCTTCATGGCTGCAGCTCCTCCTCTTCCTCCCCCCCTCCTGCCACTCCTCACCCTCCTCTCTGTGAGTCTGCCAGCTGCTGCTCAGTCCATGTAGACCCCCCTCCCCAGACTCAGACGTTACTCTCCCTCCTCCTCTCCTCGAGTTCTGCGGGAGACGGAAGGAGACTGCAGAGAATGAACCGAGGAGCACTGCTTATAAAAGCATTGCTGTGGGTGCTCGGCAAATGGACAGTGTGGTGGCAGTTCTTTTTCATTCCCAGGGCAGTCTGTGCTCTGCGCTAGTGAACCGGCAGCATTGTTCTAGCCACGGCCCTGTTACCTAATTTATGCTTTTACCTTTAGAAGCATTCAGTTGTTCACATAAAAAAGTGATATTTTAAAATGTATTAATAAAATCAAAACCTGTTGAATCAATACAAGCATGAGCATTGTAATAACAAAATATTTATGAAACTAACTTACTAACATGCCAATTCTGCAGTTCTTCGAGTAAATGTTGAACATCAAACATTTCAGTCCAGTTTCCTAGTTATAAACACACAATTCCATTGCCAAGTTGCGAGTCACTCAAATCTCAAGGACACGTGACATTCTCATGTGTCTGTGTGGATAGATACATCATACCCAGAGAGCAATAAGCGCATGCGCCACTGTGCGTTGTGTCAATTTAACCAGTTAACATGTGTAGGCGCTATGTTTGAACTTTAATTACTTGAAAATTACCAAATTAGCAAATGGATAAATATATATATATATATATATATATATATATATATCTAAGAATGTGGAACACAAAAACAATAAGTTGTAAAATGCCTGTCGAAGACCTGGGGAAATTTCCCCCCTATGACTCCACTTTGGAAAAAATTTTGACAAACACATATCAAATATTATTTGTCATACAGGTTCATTTTATTGTCTAAAATTGTACATATTAATTATTTAAAACAGGTCACAACATGTACAGGACAATAAGCACATATTCCAAGACAAACCTCCAAGACTTTAATTTAAGATGACAACCGCAGCGCTTCCTTTTACCTTATTAAACGCTCTTCTGCTCTTATTTGTTAAATATTCAGATTCATTATATCTTCAATCCTTTACCAGGGAGGTGCCATCATTAGGACCTATTCAAACCATGTGTGATTGTACAAGACAGGACTGACATCATGTTAAGATGTACTTAGAGAGTAACTCAAAATGTACCTTTATTCTTCATGTATTAAAATGAAAAAAAAAATAGTTATTTCATTGTTAGTTCTTTTAAAATTGTTAGTGAAATATAAAATTAAGTAGAGTAGTATAGATTGTACAACAGTGTTGTTGCTCCCTTATTTATATATTCTTTCCTTATACCTTACAGTCCTATACAGATTGTGATGTCTCTAGATCCTCGTGGGGTTACCGCTTTTTCATTTAAGGTTTTACCATTTGTAATTATTTCCCTTTATCAGGATTCTAATAATAACCTTTGAATCACTTGTGCTTAGCTTATCTTCTGTACTGATTTTAAAAATTCACTGTGTTGTAATTGTTGTTGTTATCGATATCATATTTATTATCACACGTCTCAGGCTTATAGGATTATACTCTAAACTTGTTTTGTGAATTACTTTAGAGTGAAAATCTTTCCTACAAAGCCAATACTCAGAGCTTTTGTTAGGGGATTTGTCACTCACCGGACTGTGAGTGCTTCTTCCCGGACATTTAGGAACCGTGGCCGTCCTCCATCCTGAGGGACTGCGCATGCGCAGCCCTTTCTATACCTCCAGTGTATGTTCCTTTAACTTAATTGGCAGATCAGGCAACCTCCCTATATTAAGCACCTGTGGTCAACACCACGTTGCCTGATCTTGGAGTCTCATTCCCCATGAGTCTCTGAAGGTGTTCCTGTGTTTCCTTGTTTATTCAGCCCTGCTGATTCCTGTGGTTTCCAAACCACTTCTACCTCTGTGGTTTCCAAACCACTTCTGCTACTGTGGTTCCCATACCACTTCTACCATCTACTGTATCATCGTGACTGTGAGCTGATTCCTATCCGCTGCCTCCGTGCACTACAGTCTTCTAATCACTTCAACTCTACCATGTATCATTGGGACTGTTAGCTGATGCCTATCCGCTGCCTCCGTGCATTACAGGCTTCAACCACATCCACTCACCTGTTCATGATTGTGACTGCCAGCTGATTCCTATCCGCTGCCTCCGTGCACTACAGGCTTCAACCTGCAACTCGTCTGTGTTTCATCATCGTGACTGTTTGGCTGATTCCTATCCGCTGCCTCCGTGCACTACAGTCTTCAACCTGCAACCCGTCTGTGTTTTATCGTGACTGTTTAGCTGATTCCTATCCGCTGCCTCTGTGCGCTTCAGTCTTCAGTCCTTGTCAACTCTACCGTGTTTCCTTGAGTCTGCTGCCACTATTGCTACCCGCTACTCTCCGTGATCATCTGTTCCAGTTCAACTCTGCTCCGGTGTCCCATCGTTACTGCACCTGCTGGTTGCTATTGGTTACCTCCGTGTTCCCGCAGAGACCCGCTGCTGTTACTTCTCAGCGCTACTCATCCATCTACTGCTGATCCGCTCTCCACGCCTTCCTGTGTTCCCTGCTGGTCTACCTACCTGTGCGCTGCACCTGCTAGACCCCTGCTTCACCCATCCAGGGACTTGTATCCTGCTGGCCTCCTGCCCTTCAGGTATCTCTGCACTCCTGTCTGACTGCCTTCTCCTGAACCACGGTATGCATACTTCCCATTGACTGTGCTGTGTATTGCATACCTTGCTGGACTGTGTTGGTTCTCCTCTGGAGTGTACTATCCGCTGAGTCTATTGCCATCATTGACTGTGTTATCTCATGCCGGATTACTTCAAGAGACTTTCTATATTGGCAGTGTTGTTCAGTCATTTATACATTTATATTGTGCATATTACTGTGGATCAAAGTCAAGGTGCCCGTGTATATATTGTGTTGCAGTCTCTCCCCGTGCACCTCCTCACATATATATTCAGTAGTACCACTTGCTAGTGGCAGACCACTGACTCCTGTTTACAGTTTCACCTGTTCCAGTATCCTCTCACATAGCAGTGGTACAACTTGCTAACGCAGACCACTGACTCCCCGGATACCTCCACTTGGATTCCATTCCTTCACTCAGACAGCGGTACAACTTGCTATCCGCAGACCGCTGACTCTCATCACCTCCTCGTTTCTGTTGGACATTCCTCCTCACTATAGCAGTGGTACAACTTGCTACCGCAGACCACTGACTACCTTCACGTGTCCTTTGTCCATACAGTTCCTCGTGTATTACTACCTCCATATTGCCAGTGCTGCTAGTCATAGACTTTCCTGAGCATCTCATCATCTGCTATTTCCTGTTCCGTGATCACCCTGCTACCAGAGTACCATATTACCACCTATACTGCTCTGGTAAGCCTATCACCTGGTGATCCCTGGGTAAAGACTCCTAGTGCCCGTGACAGTAAGATCAGGCCATGACAGACCCAGATACGGAACCTACTGCTAAAGAGATGCTGCAGCATCTGGTCAGCCGTGTGGAGCAACAGGATGCTCGCCAACAGCTGTTACTTCAATGTTACCAATCGTTAACCTCCCAAGGAACATCTGGACAGACTGTTACAGCTAGTATTGAAGCTCCTGTGCTTTCCTCCGTTTCCCCAGTGCCATCCCAGGTGTCTACAGCTCCTACGCTTCACCTGCCTACTCCGTCAAAATATGACGGGGACCCCAAAACTTGTAGAGGTTTCCTTAACCAATGTTCAGTCCATTTTGAACTCCAACCTCAAAATTTTTCTACCCATCGTTCCAGAGTGGCCTATCTTATCTCATTGTTTTCTGGACAAGCCCTGGCTTGGGCCTCCCCTCTGTGGGAAAGAAACGATCCAATTCTACAAGATAGTGCCAAATTCATTTCCACGTTCCGAAGTGTGTTCGATGAACCAGGTCGTGTGACCTCCGCTGCTTCCAGCATTCTTCGTTTGCGACAAGGCTCCCATACAGTAGGACAGTATGTCATTCAATTTAGGATCTTAGCCTCTGAACTTCAGTGGAACACTGAAGCATTAGTTGCCGCCTTCTGGCAGGGGCTCTCCGATAAAATTAAAGATGCACTGACTACCCAAGAGCTTCCTTCGTCACTAGAAGATTTGATCTCTCTTTGCCATCGTGTAGACATGAGATTTCGTGAAAGAGAATCTGAGAAAACAACTTCTGCTAAAGCACCTCTTCGTTTAAACCCTCAATTTCGTCCAGTTTCACCTTCTGTGATTCCCATGGAGATAGGACGTTCCAAATTATCTTTAGAAGAGAGGAAACGAAGAGTAAAGAATAGACTCTGTATCTATTGTGCTGATTCCACACATATGCTCAGTTCTTGCCCTAAGAAATCGGGAAATGCCAGGCCCTAACTAGTTCTGGAGAGGTGAAGTTAGGGTCCCTGGAGTCCTCTCCATTGTCTATGAAATCTAAAGTCTGCGCTTTCGATGTTACGATTTCCTTTGCTACCAAATCCTTTGAGTCACAGGCATTGATTGATTCCGGAGCAGCAGGAAATTTCATTTCTAAATCACTAGTGAATCAATGGTCCCTACCAGTGATCACTTTAAAAACACCCATTACTGTGACGGCTATAGATGGATCACGTCTCATCAATGGTCTCATCACCCAGAGTACGTCTCCAGTAACCCTTCAGATTGGTGTACTACACCATGAAGAAATTTCGTTTTTAATTCTTCCTGTTACGACAAGTCCGATTGTCTTAGGCCTTCCATGGCTTCAATGTCACTCTCCCCAGATTGACTGGCGCACCCCTCAAGTTACGTCTTGGGGGCCTGAATGTCACCATCGTTGTCTCTCTCAAGTTATTCCTCTTAAAGTACAGCAATCTTCCATCTCATCTTCCTCTCCGGGACTCCCTCCTCAGTATGCTTCATTTGCCGATGTGTTTGATAAAGCTCAGTCTGAACGTCTTCCTCCTCATCGTTCTTGGGATTGTCCGATCGACCTTCTACCTGGCAAGACTCCTCCCAGGGGTCGGGTCTATCCTCTCTCGTTACCTGAAACTCAAGCCACATCTGAGTACATACAGGAGAATCTCCAGCGTGGGTTCATTCGACCTTCCACCTCTCCCGCTGGAGCTGGGTTCTTCTTCGTCAAAAAGAAGGATGGATCATTACGCCCTTGTATAGATTTTCGTGGACTCAACGCCATTACTATCAAGAATCGGTATCCCATTCCGCTGATCACTGAGCTATTTGATCGCATCAAGGGAGCTCGGATATTTACTAAGTTGGATCTTCGTGGTGCCTACAATTTAATTAGAATCCGTTCCGGTGACGAATGGAAGACCGCGTTTAACACCAGAGATGGGCATTACGAATATTTAGTAATGCCCTTCGGGCTGTGTAATGCCCCCGCGGTTTTCCAGGGTTTCATCAATGAGATCTTTCGGGACTTATTATATGTATGTGTCGTTGTCTACCTGGACGACATATTGATCTTCTCACAGGACCTGCCTTCTCATCACCAACATGTGGCAGAGGTCCTCTCCAGACTACGGAAAAACTCGTTGTTCTGTAAATTGGAAAAATGTTCATTCGAGTTACCCCAGATTCCATTCTTGGGGTATATAGTTTCCGGAGTTGGCCTGAAGATGGATCCAGACAAAGTAAATGCTGTACTACATTGGCCTCAGCCAACTACTCTTCGTGCCATCCAGCGTTTTTTAGGTTTTGCCAATTACTATAGACGCTTCATTCAAGACTTCTCATCCATTGCATCTCCCATTGTGGCCTTAACTCGGAAAGGGGCTAATACTAAGCAATGGTCATCTGAGGCTCTCCAAGCCTTTCAAATCCTCAAAGAGTCCTTCTCGTCTGCTCCCATTCTGCGACAACCTGATGTGACACTCCCCTTCTTCCTAGAAGTAGATGCCTCTAATGTGGGCTTAGGAGCTATTCTCTCCCAACGCTCGGAGCAACAAAAATTACATCCTTGTGCCTTCTACTCTCGGGGTCTTCTGCCCGCAGAGAAAAACTATACTATCGGGGACAAGGAGTTGCTGGCCATCAAAGCTGCATTAGAGGAATGGAGATACTTGTTGGAAGGAGCTCGCCATCCGGTGACGATCTTCACGGATCATAAGAACTTGTCATATTTGCAATCTGCTCAATGCTTGAACCCTCGTCAAGCAAGATGGTCTCTTTTCTTTTCCCGTTTTGAATTAATTATAACCTTCAAACCAGCTGCTAAGAACAAGAAAGCTGACGCTCTATCTCGAGCTTTTGTGACGTCCTCTGATGTAGAAGAGGTTCCCAACCATGCTATTCTAGACCCCAAATGTATTTCTCTGGCTGCTTCATCCACCAAAATGCTACCATTTGGGAAGACCCTCGTGCCTCCTACTCTGAGGAGGAAAATCCTTTCGTGGTTCCATGCCTCTCGTTTTTCTGGACACGCCGGTGAACATAAGACCTTTGAGATTCTCTCTCGTAGTTACTGGTGGCCTTCAATGAGGAGAGACGTCAAAGAGTTTATTGCTTCCTGTGATTTATGTTCTCAGTTCAAATCCTCCCGCAGAACTCCAGCAGGGTTGCTGCGACCACTACCCATTCCGTCCAAGCCTTGGACCCATATTAGTATGGATTTCGTTACTGATTTGCCACCAAGTAAGAATCACAATACTATTTGGGTAGTGGTAGACAGATTTTCGAAGATGGCTCATTTCGTCCCTCTGTCCGGTTTACCTTCCTCGTCTACTCTGGCTGAACATTTCATTAAAGAAATCTTCCGCATCCATGGATGTCCGTCTGAGATTGTGTCAGATAGAGGAGTACAATTCGTTTCCAGATTCTGGCGGGCCCTTTGTAAAACCTTGGGCATACGATTAGCACTCTCATCGTCTTACCATCCGCAATCTAACGGACAAACGGAACGAGTCAATCAAGATCTTGAGACTTTTATTAGGATGTTCTCTTCAGCCAACCAAGACAACTGGGTAGAATTGCTCCCTTGGGCTGAATTCGCCCATAACAACATGTACCATGAGTCATCATCCAAAACTCCATTCTTTGTGGTCTACGGTCACCATCCGTCTTTTCCGGAATTTCCTGCCCTCCCGCCCACCCAAGTTCCTGCTGTGGAGACTGCTTGTCAGACCTTCAAAAATATCTGGTCTCAGGTCAAAACCTGTTTAAAGAAGACATCTAACAAATATAAGTCTTTCGCAGATAAGAAGAGGCGGGCTATTCCACCACTAAAAATTGGAGATCGTGTCTGGTTATCTACCAAAAATATTCGTTTGAAGGTTCCATCTATGAAATTCGCCCCTCGTTTTATTGGTCCATATAGGATCATTCAAGTTATCAATCCAGTATGTGTTAAACTTCTTCTTCCTAAGAATCTTCGGATTTCCAATGCCTTCCATGTGTCCTTACTCAAACCTCTTATTATCAATCGTTTCTCGACTCCTTCCTCAGCACCGCAGCCAGTTCAAGTTCATCAGGAGGAGGATTTCGAGATTACTGAGGTATTGGATGCAAAAATTTCGCGAGGAGTCCTCCGTTTCCTCGTTCATTGGAAGGGCTTTGGTCCTGAAGAGCGTTCATGGATCAAAGCTGAAGATCTTAATGCTCCTGCCCTTCTGAAGAAGTTTTATTCCAAAAATCCGGACAAGCCCGGTTCCAGGCGTTCTGTGCCCACCTTTAAAAGGGGGGGTACTGTCACTCACCGGACTGTGAGTGCTTCTTCCCGGACATTTAGGAACCGTGGCCGTCCTCCATCCTGAGGGACTGCGCATGCGCAGCCCTTTCTATACCTCCAGTGTATGTTCCTTTAACTTAATTGGCAGATCAGGCAACCTCCCTATATTAAGCACCTGTGGTCAACACCACGTTGCCTGATCTTGGAGTCTCATTCCCCATGAGTCTCTGAAGGTGTTCCTGTGTTTCCTTGTTTATTCAGCCCTGCTGATTCCTGTGGTTTCCAAACCACTTCTACCTCTGTGGTTTCCAAACCACTTCTGCTACTGTGGTTCCCATACCACTTCTACCATCTACTGTATCATCGTGACTGTGAGCTGATTCCTATCCGCTGCCTCCGTGCACTACAGTCTTCTAATCACTTCAACTCTACCATGTATCATTGGGACTGTTAGCTGATGCCTATCCGCTGCCTCCGTGCATTACAGGCTTCAACCACATCCACTCACCTGTTCATGATTGTGACTGCCAGCTGATTCCTATCCGCTGCCTCCGTGCACTACAGGCTTCAACCTGCAACTCGTCTGTGTTTCATCATCGTGACTGTTTGGCTGATTCCTATCCGCTGCCTCCGTGCACTACAGTCTTCAACCTGCAACCCGTCTGTGTTTTATCGTGACTGTTTAGCTGATTCCTATCCGCTGCCTCTGTGCGCTTCAGTCTTCAGTCCTTGTCAACTCTACCGTGTTTCCTTGAGTCTGCTGCCACTATTGCTACCCGCTACTCTCCGTGATCATCTGTTCCAGTTCAACTCTGCTCCGGTGTCCCATCGTTACTGCACCTGCTGGTTGCTATTGGTTACCTCCGTGTTCCCGCAGAGACCCGCTGCTGTTACTTCTCAGCGCTACTCATCCATCTACTGCTGATCCGCTCTCCACGCCTTCCTGTGTTCCCTGCTGGTCTACCTACCTGTGCGCTGCACCTGCTAGACCCCTGCTTCACCCATCCAGGGACTTGTATCCTGCTGGCCTCCTGCCCTTCAGGTATCTCTGCACTCCTGTCTGACTGCCTTCTCCTGAACCACGGTATGCATACTTCCCATTGACTGTGCTGTGTATTGCATACCTTGCTGGACTGTGTTGGTTCTCCTCTGGAGTGTACTATCCGCTGAGTCTATTGCCATCATTGACTGTGTTATCTCATGCCGGATTACTTCAAGAGACTTTCTATATTGGCAGTGTTGTTCAGTCATTTATACATTTATATTGTGCATATTACTGTGGATCAAAGTCAAGGTGCCCGTGTATATATTGTGTTGCAGTCTCTCCCCGTGCACCTCCTCACATATATATTCAGTAGTACCACTTGCTAGTGGCAGACCACTGACTCCTGTTTACAGTTTCACCTGTTCCAGTATCCTCTCACATAGCAGTGGTACAACTTGCTAACGCAGACCACTGACTCCCCGGATACCTCCACTTGGATTCCATTCCTTCACTCAGACAGCGGTACAACTTGCTATCCGCAGACCGCTGACTCTCATCACCTCCTCGTTTCTGTTGGACATTCCTCCTCACTATAGCAGTGGTACAACTTGCTACCGCAGACCACTGACTACCTTCACGTGTCCTTTGTCCATACAGTTCCTCGTGTATTACTACCTCCATATTGCCAGTGCTGCTAGTCATAGACTTTCCTGAGCATCTCATCATCTGCTATTTCCTGTTCCGTGATCACCCTGCTACCAGAGTACCATATTACCACCTATACTGCTCTGGTAAGCCTATCACCTGGTGATCCCTGGGTAAAGACTCCTAGTGCCCGTGACAGGATTATTTTGGTAAAACTATTTGGAGGAGTCATTTTACTTCCTATGACATAGTTTTATAAGTAAATCCTTTGTCTAGACAAGCAAGAATCCTAACTCATTACTACTTATTAATGCTGGGTGGAACTGGTCACAGAATGTCCAAGAGAGGACCTGGAACCAGGGCCGGATTAAGGGAATGGAGGCCCCTGGGCTAAGGGGGCCTCCATTCCCCCGTGAGGACCCCCTGTGAGCCGCCGCCCCTCCCGTGAGCCACCCCCCTGTGAGCCGCCAGCCACCCCCAACCCAAGCACTTACCTCTATCTGTTCTCATGTCAGTGTAGTCCTTCTGAAGCGCGCTGTAAGCTCCTTACTGAGGAGATCTCGTGAGAGTGAGACTCACGAGATCTCCTCAGTAAGGAGATTACAGAGTGCCGTTAAAGGACTGCAGTGACAGGCTCAGCAGCATTGATCAGACCGGGGGCACCCCCGCCCCTGCACCGATCAATAATGCCACTGAGCACTGTCAAGGGCCCCCTGGATGCCCGAGGCCCCTGAGCTGTAGCCCAATTAGTCCTCGGGTTAATCTGGCCCTGCCTGGAACGTGTCAGTCTCTCCTTTGATGAGCAGTTACCACAGCAGGAAATATACTTTATTTTAGAACTGTCTCAGTTTTATTTTCTGTCCTGAGCTACAGCCTCAATAAAACCTACAACTTTATACGTAACAGAATATCATTCAAAACCAATAATGATGCAAAAGAGGAGATAACACTGGATTCAGATCGGTTAGTAATCATATTTGTTTGCTATCCACCTGCCTTCTATTTTTAAGGTTGACTCTAATAAATGGCATTACTCCCTGTTACTTTTGCGAGATGGAGCATGGGGCAGATTTTGGGACAATTAGCTATGGAGCAGCGGTGCCTAAACCAGTCCTCAAGAGCTACCAACAGGTCATGTTTTCATGATCTCTGTCTGTAGAACCAGGTAGGATAATTAACTCACCTGTGCATAATTACATCCTGAAAACATGAGCTGTTGGTAGCTGAGGATGACTGGGTTTGGACATCTCTGTTATAGAGTGAAGAGTATACTAAAGAGCCCACTAGGGATCCAATATTGTCAATAAACTTATAGACAAGGACCCATGTAATGATGAGAAAAATGCTCATGTAGAGGGTTGAATCTAACGTCTGACAATAGCTGCTTAGTATATAATGTAATATAGGTAAGGGAACAGGAGCTTATCATCTCAATTATAAAGTAAAAACTAATGCGGAAGCCACTCAGAGAGAGGTTTTCTCCGGGTTACCAGCTACAAGTGTGAAGAAAACAACAACTATAAGGGAATCTATTATTCATTGAACATCAAAAGAGTTCAGTGAATTTAAGCAGCATAAATTTTAATCCCCAGTATTTGGGGTAGAGAATAAATTGCAGCAGATAATAATTAATCTATATATGGAGGATAATACACATGTATAATATCGAGTGACCACACAGTGATGATAGTGATAATATTACCATGAAAATGACATATTGGCAAGAAATAATTTTGAGGTCTGTGAGAAATTGTAGTTCAATTATATTATGTGATAAAATCACTTTGATTAGCTCCTTGTACTGTAATATTTAAAATGCAAATTTCATCATTGCATGAACTTCTAAAATGTTACTTTGTAAGTAATACTTTTAAGATAATTAGAATAAAAGGTATGTTTTATTTTTTCCAATTGTAATAACTAAATGAATCCAAAAGAAGCTTATATAATCTCCACATTATTCATTGTATATTATTTTGACAAACAGAAGTTTCCATAAATGATTTCATTTAAATGCTGACAAGATATTGGTTTACAGATGTAGTTCCAGCCTAGAAGCAATTTCAAAGTTATATGATTTACTTTTCATTTAAACCTCTTTTCCAAAACACTTGTGTAACCGTGAATGTTATATCACAGAAATGATTGATATCCCGTTTTTTTGTTCCAGACAATCGATAACACACTTCACGGGAAAAGACATTTTATTTATTTACTGGGGTAACAATAAAACAATAAGGTAATAATTTTTGTTGTCCGCTGTCATGGCTTGTTACATAGTGCTTGTTACGCATCTGATAAAAGCTATGTAGCTAATTGCTGTGTACTTAGATCACGTCCTGTTCCTTCCACACAGATTTCTGTCTGATAGATACAAATTGTTCACACTTGTTAAATGTTTGATCAGTCGTTGTGGGACTGTATCTGGGTACACACTACAAGTTTTTCACCCAATTATTGTTCCAATCACATGATAAATGACTGTAAGGTTCAACATTGCATTAGTGTGGACGCCCCTATGATCATGTTTTATCATACCAAAGCACATTGTATTGTTTGAGTTAATTATATAACCAAACTAAAAGTCTCTATAAATTATGGAACGATGTCGGGCAAATTCTGCATTGTGTACACACTGATGACCGGCAGTATAGGCAGATCTCCAGAGTCATAATCTTATCAGCAGATGGTTATGATAGATGAAGAGCACAGATCTGATGGAAAATCTTGTAAAACATGTATAGTGTGTACTAATGAACCAGCATGCTGATCGGGACTTTCAGTCGTTAGTAAAATCGTTAACGGTATTGCATCAAGAGAAATTTTCTGTACTGTCTAACCAGCCTGTGATATAGCCCTTGGGCGCTATTCTAGTAGTATATAGATTGAGTGTGTTTTGACTAAACAGATGAAAAGCCTCTGTCCTCAGAGGTTTGTTCTAACCTCACATATTAAAATGTAAAAAAAATAGGAAGAAAAATGAAAGGACTGAGCTAGAACAACATTCTGGATAAAACACTTTTAGTGCAACTCCTTTTCATGTACAAACAATTATTATTATTATTATCATTTATTTGTAAGGCGCCAGAAGGTATCCGCAGCGCTGCACACAGTACTAACAGTGGACTATACAGGGTGAAACCATACAGAACAATGAACAAAAAGTAACAATACTTCAGAAACTCCGGCTAGTCATATGCAGTAAAGACGGAGCAGAAGAACAGGTATGGAGACAGGAGGGGAGGGGGCCCTGCTCATACAAGCTTACATCCTAAGGGAGGGTAAACAGACCAGGCACAAGAGGAGCCAGTTGAGGCAAGAGGAGAGAAGGGAGGACGAGCTAAAGGGAGGAGATGGGGATTAAGTAGATGGTTGGTAGGCTTTGAGGAAGAGGTGAGTTTTGAGTGCACGTTTGAAGGAGCACAGAGTAGGAGAGAGACGGATGGAGCGAGGGAGGTCGTTCCAGAGAAGGGGGCTGCACGGGAAAAGTCTTGGATGCTGGAGTGGGAAGAGGTGATAAGGGTGGAGGAGAGGTGGCGGTCTTTAGCCGAGCGCAGGGAGCGGGCAGGAGTGTGAATGGAGAGGAGGTTAGAATTATAAGGGGCAGTAGAGTTGGAGAGAGCCTTGTAAGTGGTGGTGAGGAGTTTGAAAAGGATTCTGTAGGGGAAGGGGAGCCTGTGCAAGGCAAGGCAGAGAGGGGGGGCAGAGGAGGAGCGGCGTGAGAGGAAGATGAGTCTTGCGGCCGTATTGAGTATAGAGCGGAGGGGGGAGAGACGGGAGTGGGGGAGGCCAGTGAGGAGGAGGTTACAATAATCAAGGCGGGAGATGATGAACGCGTGGATGATAGTTTTGGTGGCATCCTGAGAGTGAAAAGGACGGATGCGGGCAATGTTGCGTAGTTGGAAGCGACAGGCTTGGGCAAGGGAATGAATGTGGGGGCAAAAGAGAGAGAGGAGTCAAGGGTGACACGCAGGCAGCGATGTTGGGTGACAGAGGAGATGGTGGTGTTGTTGACGACAATAGAGAGGTCATCGTGGGATGGGAGTCTGGGAGGAGGAAAGACAATGAGTTCAGTTTTAGAGATATTGATTTTGAGAAAGCCAGACATCCAGGAGGAGATGGCGGAGAGGCAGTCGGATACCCGATCGAGGAGGGTGGAGGTAAGATCAGGAGAGGAGATATAGAGTTGAATGTTGTCAGCATAAAGGTGATACTGAAGACCGAAGGAGGAGATGAGAGCACCAAAGGAGGAAGTGTAGAGCGAAAAGAGTAGAGGGCCAAGAACAGAGCCCTGCGGGACTCCTACAATTCACATTTAATTGAAAAGCTGTACACAATAGAAAACATTGATATCATGAAGAGATCGGGCACCAAAGTGGGAATATGGGACCCGCCAGGTCCATCAGTCAGTGGACCAATTGGACGACATCGTCCCACACAGTTATTTAATGCCACCCAGTGGCCAAATCCAACATTGTTTTTGTGACTAAAGAGGGAGAAGGAGGCAGCCCACAAGAAGCAAGGAACAGCTGGGGACCATGTGACGTCACAAAGGAGTGTAAGGGACTAAGAACAGGAGAGTCAGGACTCTATCTAAGATCAGGAGGTGGGATCTGACTATTTACTGACCATTGTCCCAGCACGTCCCAAACCAGAATTGATGGCTGTGGAACAGCAGGTGGACTGCCACTTAGGTCATGTTCTACCTCCACCCCTGGTACCAGCCAGATTACATCCACTACCAATGAAAATGGGTCATGGCCCAGTGGGTGGAAAGGGGGTGGAAAGGATCAGGGGGATTTGGGGGATGATCAAAAAGGGAAAGCAGGAGAGGTTGTAGCTGCTGGAGGATTCTGGACAGAGCATACTTGGACTGATGTTGAGTAACCGTAGTCTATCAGGAATTGTTTGAACCAATCTATTCAGCCAGGTCGGGTGCTGAACCTCTAGGACTGATTTGTCATCACTATCGGGAGACATTTGCAGATTTTGGGGAATTAATGAGCCTACATCGGTAGTGAGACTGATACCCAGAGTCCCACCAAGGTCGATTATTTTCATGACAGCATGGAAATAGACACATCAGACACTCCCTTTACATACTGGGAGAAAAAAAAAGGGAATTTGGAGACCCATGTACCAACTTGCATTGCACCGCTTAAGCTGTCCACCCTCCAGTGTGTACTCGGAAAGAGTTTTCAGCACAGCCGAGAACCTTGTCAGTGATCGGCGTAGGAGGCTACTTCCTCAAAATGTGGAAAATATGATGTTCATCAAAATGAAATTCAAGTTCCACAAGGAAGGCCTTTCACGCCAATAAGTTTAAAATACTGAGACTTCTATAATAATGGATTCCAGTGATGATGAATTAATAATGTGTGAGGATGATGTATACACTGATGAGGGTGAGGATGAGGCTGAGGATGACAACAACATCTTGTCACAGTAGAGTTTATTAAAAGCACCGTTACCTTAGGTGCCTTAAGCCCATTGTTACCTTGTTTTGTGGGGGCTTAAACAAACCAAGCACTTCATTCATAAGGAATGGCACTTTTGTGGCTGAAGTGCTTGGTTTGTTAAAGTGTGCATATCCTTTTTAAGAACAAACATAAGGGTGGGCGGGAGGGCTCAAAAACAATTCCATCTTGCACCACTTTTCTTTTCCGCCCCTGCTGTGTGCCAATGTGTCCTAGATGTGCTAGGAACTGCCGTGTGTTTGAGTCATTGCTCTGTAAGTTAGCATCCAGCCAGGTCGCTGCAGTATTTGACCGAAAGTGTATGAAAATAATATTGAGGAGGTCAAAATTGATTGCAAATGACTTGCAATTAGTGTTAATAATAATGTAGGAACAAAATAAGAGCAAATTTATGTGATGTTAGCATATTTTAGAAAATTTATTAAAAAAATACAGATCCAAAACCAAAACCAAAACACACAAGGGCGGTTTTGCCAAAACCAAAACCAACACATGAAGCTAATCCAGATCCAAAACCAAAACCAAAACCAGTTCACGGGGGTCAGTGAGCATCTCTAATTTCAATGTCCAGTAAATTTTATGTCTCTCTACTATAGTTTGGATGTAGCTATGTCCCATAATGTATTATTATTAAACACCAATCATGTTACACAGAGGATATGTAGTCATTCACATCAGTGCCTTCCCCAGCAGAGCTTACAATCTAATTCCCCTACAACTAGGATCCATTTTGCAAGAAGTCAATTAACCTACTGTTATTTTGACAGTGTCAGAAAACTGCAGCACCCGGAGAAAACATATATACAGGTAGAACAAACAGACTCTACATAGATAGGACAATAGTTAGAGCCAAAGTCATGACCCCAGCACTGTAAGGCAGCAATGCTAACCACTGTGCCACACTGCGGCTGTGATATTATACATATACAGTCAAGTCCATAAATATTGGGACATTGACACAATTCTCATATTTTGGGCTCTATACACCACCACATGTGATTTGAAATGAAACTAACAAGATGTCCTTTAATGGCAGACTTTCAGCTTTAATTTCAGGGAATTTACATCCAAATCAGGGGAACATAAGAGCCTCCCACTTTTATGGAGCCATGTACCATCTGCTAAGCCATGTATGGAGCCAAGTACCATCTGCTAAGCCATGTATGGAGCCATGTACCATCTGCTGAGCCATATATGGAGCCTTGTACCATCTGCTGAGCCATGTATGGAGCATGTTCCATCTGCTGAGCCATGTACCATCTGCTAAACCATGTACTATCTGCTAAGCCATGTATAGAGCCATGTACCATCTGCTGAGACATGTATGGAGCAATGTACCATCTGCTAAGCCATGTATGGAGCCATGTACCATCTGCTGAGCCGTGTATAGAGCCATGTACCATCTGCTAAGCAACGTATGGAGCCATGTACCATCTGCTGAGCCATGTACCATATGCAGAGCCATGTATGGAGCCAAATACCATCTGCTGAGCCATGTATGGAGCCATGAACCATCTGCTGAGCCATGTATGGAGCCATGTACCATCTGCTGAGCCATATATAGAGCCATGTACCATCTTCCAAGCTATGTATGGAGCCATGTACCTTCTGCTGAGCCATGTATGGAGCCATGTACCATCTGCTGAGCCATGTATGGAGCCAAATACCATCTGCTGAGCCATGTATGGAGCCATGTACCATCTGCTGAGCCATGTATGGAGCCATGTACCATCTGCTGACCCATATATAGAGCCATGTACCATCTTCCAAGCTATGTATGGAGCCATGTACCTTCTGCTGAGCCATGTATGGAGCCATGTACCATCTGCTAAGCCATGTATGGAGCCATGTACCATTTGTTTAGCCATGTATGGAGCATGTACCATCTGCTCAGCCATGTATGGAGTATGTCCATCTACTGAGCCATGTATGGAGACATTTACCATCTGCTAAGCCATGTATAGAGCCATGTACCATCTGCTGAGTAATGTATGGAGCATGTACCATCTGCTAAGCCATGCATGGAGCCATGTACCATCTGTAATTCATGTATGGAGCCATGTATGGTCTGCTGAGCCATGTATGGAGCCATGCACCATCTGCTGAGCCATGTTTGGAGTATGTTCCATCTGCTGAGCCATGTAGGGAGACATATATCTTCTGCTAAGCCGTGTACTATCTGCTAAGCCATGTATGGAGCCATGTACCATCTGCTGAGCCATGTATGGAGCCATGTACCATCTGATAAGCCATGCATGGAGCCATGTAACATCTGCTCAGCCATGTATAAAGCCATGTACCATCAGCTAAGCCATGTATGGAGCCATGTATCATCTGCTGAGTAATGTATGGAGCATGTACCATCTGCTCAGCAATTTATTTAGCCATGTACCATCTGCTGAGCCATGTATGGAGACAATTACCATCTGTTGAGCCATGTATGGAGCCATATACCATCTGCTGAGCCATGTATGGAGCCTTGTACCATCTGCTGAGCCATGTATGGAGCCAGGTACAATCTGCTGAGAAATGTATGGAGCCATGTACCATCTGCTGAACCATGCATGGAGCCATGTACCATCTGCTGAGCCATGTACCATCTGCTGAGCCATGTTTGGAGCCAAGGACCTTCTGCTGAACCATGTACTATCTGCTGAGCTATGTATGGAGCCAATTACCATCTGCTGAGCCATTTATGGAGTCGTGTACCATCTGCTGAGCCATGTATGGAGCCATGTACCATCTGCTGAGCCATGTATGGAGCCATGTACCATCTGCTAAAGCCATGTATAGAGCCATTTACCATCTGCTAAGCCATGTATGGATCCATGTACCATCTGCTGAGCCATCTATGGAGCCATGTACCATCTGCTAAGCCATGTATTTAGCCATGTACCATCTGCTGAGCCATATATGGAGCATGCTCCATCTGCTGAGCAATGTACCATCTGCTGAGCTATGTATGGAGAATGTTCCTTCTGCTGAGCCATGTACCATCTGCTAAACCATGTACTATCTGCTAAGCCATGTATGGAGCCATGTATCATCTGCTGAGCCATGTATGGATCCATGTACCATCTGCTGAGCCATCTATGGAGCCATGTACCATCTGCTAAGCCATGTATTTAGCCATGTACCATCTGCTGAGCCATGTATGGAGCATGCTCCATCTGCTGAGCCATGTACCATCTGCAAAACCATGTACTATCTGCTCAGCCGTGTATGGAGCCATGTATCATCTGCTGATCCATGTATGGAGCAATGTACCATCTGCTGAGCCATGTATGGAGCCATGTACCATATGTTGAGCCATGTATGGAGCCATGTGCCATCTGCTAAGCCATA
Organism: Mixophyes fleayi; assembly: GCF_038048845.1. Taxonomy (NCBI): domain Eukaryota; kingdom Metazoa; phylum Chordata; class Amphibia; order Anura; family Limnodynastidae; genus Mixophyes; species Mixophyes fleayi. The sequence goes on along the minus strand of NC_134404.1, from coordinate 4,030,932 downwards.
TATGAAGCCAAGTACTATCTGCTGAGCGATGTACAGTGTGCTGAGCCATGTATGGAGCGAATTACCATCTGCTGAGCCATGTATGAGCCATGTACCATCTGCTGAGCCATGGATGGAGCCATGTACCATCTGCTCAGCCATGTATGAAGCCATGTACCATCAGCTAAGCCATGTATGGAGCCATGTATCATCTGCTGAACCATGCATGGAGCCATGTACCATCTGCTGAGCCATGTACCATCTGCTGAGCCATGTTTGGAGCCAAGGACCTTCTGCTGAACCATGTACTATCTGCTGAGCTATGTATGGAGCCAAGTACCATCTGCTGAGCCATGTATAGAGCCTTGTACCATCTGCTGAGCCAAGTATGGAGCCAGGTACAATCTGCTGAGAAATGTTTGGAGCCATGTACCATCTGCTGAACCATGCATGGAGCCATATACCATCTGCTGAGCCATGTTTGGAGCCAAGTACCTTCTGCTGAACCATGTAATATCTGCTAAGCCATGTATGGAGCCATGTACCATCTGCTGATCCATCTATGGAGCCATGTACTATCTGCTGAGCCATGTATGGAGCCATGTATCATCTGCTTAGCCATGTAAGGAGCCAATTACCATCTGCTGAGCCATGTATGGAGCCATGTACCATCTGCTGAGCCATGTATGGAACCTTGTACCCTCTGCTGAGCCATATATGGAGAATGTTCCATCTGCTGAGCAATGTACTATCTGCTAAGCACTGTATAGAGCCATATACCATCTGCTGAGCCATGTATGGAGCCATGTACCATCTGCTGAGCCATGTATGTAGCCATGTACCATCTGCTGAGCCATGTATGGAGCCAATTACTATCAGATGAGCCATGTATGGAAGCATGTACCATCTGCTGAGCCATGAACCATCTGCTGAGCCATGTTTGGAGCCAAGTACCATCTGCTGAGCCATGTATGGAGCCATGTACCATCTGCTGAGCCATGTATAATCTGCTGAGCCATGTATGGAGCCATGTATGGAGCCATGTACTATCTACTAAGTCATGTATGGAGTCATTTACCATCTGCTAAACCATGTATGGAGCCATGTACCATCTCCTAAGCCATGTATGGAGCCATGTACTATCTGCTAAGCCATGTATGGAGCCATGTACCATCTGCTAAGCCATGTGTGGAGCCATGTACCATCTGCTAAGCCATGTATGGAGCCATGTACCATCTGCTAAGCCATGTATGGAGCCATGTACCATCTGCTGAGCCATGTATAAAGCATGTTCCATCTGCTAAGCCATGTACCATCTGCTAAACCATGTACTATCTGCTAAGCCATGTATGGAGCCATGTATCATCTGCTGAGCAATGTATGGAGACATGTACCATCTGCTGAGCCATGTATGGAGCCATGTACCATCTGCTAAGCCATGTATTTAGCCATGTACCATCTGCTGAGCCATGTATGGAGCATGCTCCATCTGCTGAGCCATGTACCATCTGCAAAACTATGTATTATCTGCTCAGCCGTGTATGGAGCCATGTACCATCTGCTAAACCATGTATGGAGCCATGTACCATATGTTGAGCCATGTATGGAGCCATGTGCCATCTGCTAAGCCATATATGAAGCCAAGTACCATCTGCTGAGCGATGTACAATGTGCTGAGCCATGTATGGAGCCAATTACCATCTGCTGAGCCATGTATGAGCCATGTACCATCTGCTGAGCCATGGATGGAGCCATGTACCATCTGCTCAGCCATGTATGAAGCCATGTACCATCAGCTAAGCCATGTATGGAACCATGTATCATTTGCTGAGTAATGTATGGAGCATGTACCATCTGCTCAGCAATTTATTTAGCCAATTACCATCTGTTGAGCCATGTATGGAGCCAAGTACCATCTGCTGAGCCATGTATGGAGCCTTGTACCATCTGCTGAGCCAAGTATGGAGCCAGGTACAATCTTCTGAGAAATGTTTGGAGCCATGTACCATCTGCTGAACCATGCATGGAGCTATATACCATCTGCTGAGCCATGTACCATCTGCTGAGCCATGTTTGGAGCCAAGTACCTTCTGCTGAACCATGTACTATCTGCTAAGCCATGTATGGAGCCATGTACCATCTGCTGATCCATCTATGGAGCCATGTACTATCTACTGAGCAATGTATGGAGCCATGTATCATCTGCTTAGCCATGTAAGGAGCCAATTACCATCTGCTGAGCCATGTATGGAGCCATGTACCATCTGCTGAGCCATGTATGGAACCTTGTACCATCTGCTGAGCCATATATGGAGAATGTTCCATCTGCTGAGCAATGTACTATCTGCTAAGCACTGTATGGAGCCATGTACCATCTGCTGAGCCATGTATGGAGCCATGTACCATCTGCTGAGCCATGTATGTAGCCATGTACCATCTGCTGAGCCATGTATGGAGCCAATTACTATCAGCTGAGCCATGTATGGAAGCATGTACCATCTGCTGAGCCATGAACCATCTGCTGAGCCATGTTTGGAGCCAAGTACCATCTGCTGAGCCATGTATGGAGCCATGTACCATCTGCTGAGCCATGTATAATCTGCTGAGCCATGTATGGAGCCATGTATGGAGCCATGTACTATCTACTAAGTCATGTATGGAGCCATGTACTATCTGCTAAGCCATGTATGGAGCCATGTACCATATGCTAAGCCATGTATGGAGCCATGTACCATCTGCTAAGCCATGTATGGAGCCATGTACCATCTGCTAAGCCATGTATGGAGCCATGTACCATCTGCTGAGCCATGTATGGTGCATGTTCCATCTGCTAAGCCATGTACCATCTGCTAAACCATGTACTATCTGCTAAGCCATGTATGGAGCCATGTACCATCTGCTGAGCAATGTATGGAGCCATGTACCATCTGCTGAGCCATGTATGGAGCCATGTACCATCTGCTAAGCCATGTATGGAGCCATGTACCATCTGCTAAGCCATGTATGGAGCCATGTACCATCTGCTAAGCCATGTATGGAGCCATGTTCCATCTGCTAAGCTATGTATGGAGCATGTTCCATCTGCTGAGCCATGTACCATCTGCTAAACCATGCACTATCTGCTAAGCCATGTATGGAGCCATGTACCATCTGCTGAGACATGTATGGAGCCATGTACCATCTGCTGAGCGATGTACCAGCTGCTGAGCCATGTATGTAGCCAATTACCATCTGCTGAGCCATGTATGGAGTAAATTTACCATCTGCTAAGCCATGTATGGAGCCATGTACCATCTGCTAAGCGATGTATGGAGCTATGTTCCATCTGTTGAGCCATGCCTTTTGCTAACTATGTTTTTTTATCTTGTTCCATGAAGAAAACATAGATACTTTTTCACCAACCCCCTCAGTCTGTGAGGACTCTCCCTCCGTTTCAACCACTAGTTCTGTCTGATAGCACAGGGTATGTCCCTGATCTGTGCACCAACTGCTGAACTTAACAAGAAAGAACTGAATGTTATCAGCCAATAATAGGCTGAGCGTGTCCATTATCTTCCTTGCCGTCAGCACCAATTGGTGCAGAGCAAGAAATTATACCAGAGCTGTTGTCTTATGAGCTGATAACGTTTAGCAAACCGCTGCCAGGTTTTTGACACACAGTTTCCCTTATGAGACTAAATCAATGAAGGCACCTTCTATCTAATGCTAGGCTGTTGTCATTTACAGCTTCAGATGAGATGCGCATTAATAATTTCCTTAATTTGTTTTTGCAAAAAAAGTGTTTAGCTGGTTTTAGAATTAGCCAAATGCACATTTACTGACATGCAGCAGGAAAAAAGCCCATCTCAAGTAAAGGGGATGTTGCTGGAAATACCAGGTTCACTATGGACCAGAGATGGACAGGACACTGGACTGATGGCAAACGTAGCCCCTGTCATGGTCAATCTAAAAAGTGGTAGGATAGCTCCAAAAATCCCACAGTATCCATTAAAACCGGAGGTGGAACTAGGGGTATATGCTGTTATTGAGAGGCTGTTACAGCAAGGGATTTTAATTCGTACAGCAAGTACAGCAAATAGTCCCATTTTCCCTGTGAAGAAGAGTGGGGGGAGGGGCTATAGATTACTCCAGGACTTAAGGGGAATTAATAAAGTCGTTGAGAGCCAATTCCCCGTAGTGCCGAATCCAGCTGTCATCCTCATGCAGATTCCACCGTCTGCTAGTCACTTTACTGTCATTGATCTATGTTCTGCTTTCTTCTCAATCCCTCTTCACCCTGACTGCCAATACCTTTTTGCATTCTCCTACCGGGGAGTGCAATACACATGGACCAGACTACCCCAGGGGTTCATTGGCAGTCCCAGTATTTTCTCCCAAGCCTTACATGACTGTTTGCAATACTTTCAACCCCACAATGAGTCTGTTCTAATTCAATATGTGGACGATTTGTTTCTGTGCTCTGATTATTTTTTGTCATGTTTACATGATACTAAATTGTTGTTGCTTCATCTTTCACAAACAGGGCACAAGGTGGCAAAGGATAAATTACAGCCATGTCAGACTAAGGTCAAATACTTAGGACACTGCCTCACTAAGGGGCTAAGACACCTGACAACCGACAGGATTGAGGCCATACAACACATGACTCTGCCGCAGAGCCAGAAGCAGATTCATACTTTCCTGGGGATGTGTGGATACTGTAGATCCTGGATCCCAGGTTTTTCTATTCTGGCATTACCATTGCAGGAGCAAGTCTCTTCCTCAAAACCAGAACGTGTTGTACACACAGAAGAGTCAGAGCAAGCGTTCTTTAATCTTAAAGATAGTCTGACTAGAGCACCTGCATTGTGAATACCTGATTATGAAAAGCCTTTTGAGCTATTCTGTATGGAAGCTGATGGTTGTGCAGCAGGTGTCCTTGCACAGAAACATGGTGACGCTAGCAGACCGGTAGCATACTACAGTGCACAATTGGACAATGTGGCAAGATCATTCCCAACATGTCTCAGAAGTGTAGCAGCAACTGCTCTTCTGGTAAGTAAGAGCGAGGACGTAGTATTAGGACATAATTCAACTGTCTATACACCCCATGCTGTATCAGCTCTGTTAAATTCAGCCCAAACCAGACATGTTTCTTTAGCTAGATTCACAAAGTGGGAACTAGCCCTGATGGCACCCTCAAACATCACCATCAAACGATGTAGCACCTTAAATCCAGCTACATACCTTCCATATGTGTCTCGAGAGACACAAAGGGTGGGAGGTGAGGAAACCCTGGTTGATGATGAGTTAGGCAAGAATACTGACACGCATGACTGTATGGAACACCTGAATCAGACCTTTACTGCAAGGCCCGACATACATGACACCACCTTAGAAAATGTAGATTTTACGTTTTATAGAGACGGAAGTTGTCATAGACAGACAGAGACGGGAGAGCTATGTACTGATTATGCTGTGGTAGACGATCAGGATGTGGTAGAAGCTGAACCCCTTGGCCCACCTCACTCAGCCCAGGTGGCGGAACTAGTAGCACTAAGGAGAGCGTGTGAATTGGCAGAGGGTAAATCAGCCAATATATATACTGACTCCAGGTATGCCTTTGGGGTAGTGTACGATTTTGGGGCCCTTTGGCGTCTTAGAAACTTTACGACAGTAACAGATACGCTAGTGGCACACTCACAACACATAAAAGGACTTCTGACAGTGATACAGTTACCCAGAACAGTAGCCGTCATAAAGTGCAAAGCCCATACCTTTGAAAAAGACCCAGTGTCATTGGACAACAACAGGGCAAACTAAGCTGCTAAATAAGCAACAACAGGGCAGACGAAGCTGCTAAATGGGCAGCAGGGCAATCTATGACTGTATCGACCGAGACTATGATGGTTTTTTAGACATTAGACATGCAGAAATTAATTGAAATGCAAGATTTGTGTTCCCTGCAGGAAAGGGCGGTCTGGAAGGCGAAGGGATGTGGTCAAGAGTCCTCAGGACTCTGGAGGGATGGACAAGGTAAGCCTGTAGCTCCCCGAATGTACTATCCAAGCCTGGCTGAAGCAGCACACGGCCTGACTCAACTGGGTAAAGAAGGTATGTGCAAACTGGTGAGAGCATACTGGTGTGCTCCCGGATTTTCCTCTCAGGCTGGTAAGAAGGCAATGTCATGTCTTACTTGTTTGAGGAAAAATGTCGGGAAAACTATTCCAACTGAGCCATCCCAAATCCCTCCTACAAACGGACCTTTTCAGGTAATACAAATTGACTATATCCAATTACCACCGTGCAGGAATCTAAAGTATGTGTTAGTTTGTATTGATGTGTTTTCCGGTTGGGTAGAAGCATATCCGGCAGCCACTAATACTGCTGTGTTCACTGCAAAGAAAATTGTACAAGATTTTGTATGTAGGTTCGCTATCCCTAGAATCATTGAAAGTGATAGGGGTACCCACTTTACTGGTGATATCTTCCAAAATATGTGTAAACTCATGGGAATCGGTAGCAGACTTCACACCCCTTACCGACCACAAGCCAGTGGTAAGGTGGAGAGAGTAAATGGTACTATAAAGAACAAGCTTGGTAAGGTAATGGCTGAAACTGGGTTGGCATGGCCTGAGGCTTTGCCATTGGTCCTCCATAGCATTCGGACAACTCCTAGACCTCCTCTTAATCTGTCAACCTTTGAGATACTGTTCGGACGACAACCTCATTTGATCGTGAGTCCACAAGACGACTTGAAGTGTAATAATGAAGTGACTGTACAATATCTTATAAGAATGAGTAGACAGCTAAAACAACAACAACAAAAACTAAAAATGCTGTCACCTGGTATGCCAGAAACGAACTGTCATGATGTTGAACCTGGAGACTATGTTATGATCCGCAATTTCTTACATTCAGGTTGTTTAACAGACCGTTGGGAAGGCCCGTACCAAGTGCTGCTGACCAGTACTACATCAATGAAGGTTGCAGAGAGAGACACTTGGGTCCATTCCACCCACTGCAGGAGAGTCCATAATCCGGAGAAAGTGCAAGATAAAACTGAGACCGACGACATAGATCTGTCACTTGTGAGTCTGTTCCGGGAGACCTAAAGCCTGCAGTCGAGACACCTGAACCAGAGACGTTGCCCCAGAACTATCTTTCCAGCGATGGAGTGGCGGTTTTTGTTTTTCTTTTGTTCCAGGATTTTCCTTGTTTTTACTCTTTTTAGGTCATTCTATTTTTGTGAAGGAGGATGGAAAATGGAGGAGAGTTCTGGTAGTGATACGGATGAAATGAAGGCAGAGGAAAAGTTATTAGAATACTCAGAGCAGCCCATTATCAAGCTTGGTCAGGGGGTTATGAAAAGGTCTGCTAGCTCAGGAACTCGGAGGCAGTGTGAAGGGCTATTGTCTGATGAGTATTGTATCTGCAAATTTTGCGACTCCCTAGTTGAAGAGAGATGCATCCAACGATGCCAGTCCCCCAGTACTCTGAATATAGGCAGGCATCCTTTAGAGGATTATCACTCCCTGGTGGGTAAGGTGCTAAACCAAACCGAGTGTTGGGTGTGCTCTCACGTGCCACAAGGGCAGCATAATATAGGACTAGTGCCATTCCCTCTAAACATATCCGAAGTACTCGAATTTAGGGGTGGGAGGCCCATAGACGGGAGGTACAATAACACTAGGTCCCCTAGTCTGACGCTTCGACAATACTCCATAGACAGATCTTTGCTGTGCCTAAATATCTCTCATGCAAAACGTCTGGAGAATTGGGAAGCTGACCCATCAGATCAGACAATGGCTCGCCACACTCATTTTAGAGGGAGACTCACAAGGTCACCAATAGGCAGGAATGTTGATGGAAGTCACAAACTAGGGTGTATAACCAAACATAAGAAAGTAGCCATTGGAAAAGTCTCTATAGATAATTGTAAGAATGTCATCCATGCCGACACGTGTCTGGAGCAAATGGAGACACTAGGCATGGGTAGTTTTATCAAAACTCTGTGTGATATAATTAATGGGCATACTGTTCCTTATGTTCTCCCTGATGACACGTATTTTGTTTGTGGAAGGAAAGCTTATTCCTGGGTGACTCTGAGTTCCAAGGGCTTGTGCTTCTTAGCTAAACTGGTTCCTGAAATCATGACTATTACTCATGAAGAAATGGTTGGTATTCACAAGACTACATCACCACCATACAAACACACACAGTATGAACACCGTGGCAAGAAAAATATGATTCCTGGTGACGAACCCATAGCTACAAAATTGATTAATAAAACTGCTGGTTTCCAAGTTATGGTAGCCCTAGATCTCACCAGGACCGCTCGGGGAACATTAAACTTTAAATATATCCAAGACCTAGCTAAATTAATAGATAATATCACCGAGATGTATGAGGACACTTTCAGGTATACTGGAAGGGAGCTACAAGCGTACAAGAAGGAGTTGGTGCAACATAGACTGGTACTAAATTATCTCACCTCTATTACCGGTGGGTACTGTGTGACACTGGCCACCCAGTTCGGTGTCAAATGTTGCACGTACATCACCCATAATACGGATGACCCTAAAGAGGTTATAGACCGGAAGATGGATGAAATTTTGCAACTGAAATGGGAATTTCGAAAGAACCATAATTCTTTGTTATATGAGGTCGGGGAAAAGGTGGCAGGTTGGTTCTCATGGTTGAACCCTGTGAAATGGTTCTCTGGTCTGGGGGAGTGGGTACAGGAAATGGTTGCTAGTGTAGGTAAGCTCCTTCTCCTTATACTGGGTGTCATCTTAGCAATTGGTTTATTTGTCAAATGTGTTCCTACTGTGTTGAAGTGTGGAAAATGGTCTCATAGGAGTAACACAGAGAAAGAGACTGAAATGGTGGTACCAGATACCAAGATCATGGTCTGTGAAGAAGTATTGTATAATCCTGAACTTGAAATGGTGATTGGGTGATAGTTTATTACTGTCAAAATAGTTGCTTCAATGACATGAGAATGGAGCTTTTGGACTACTAATCTTGTACCGTTACAAAGTCTTGGAGGATTTAAATTTCTGAGAAGCATAATGGGTGATCCAATCTTCAGTACCAGGTTATGCGGTGGTATTCCGGGAGGTTCTAAAGAGTTTAAAAATTCAGTAGGATAGTGCACAGCCTCATTTTCTTCAACAACGGTATCTATTGATTCGTATAATATGGCTTCTCCAGGCAACTCTTCTTGAATCTTTAAGTTGATGTTGTTTACACAATTATTTTAGTTACTGGATGAAGCGGCATTAAACCATTCCCAATATTTAAGAAATGATCAGCAAACTGACCGTCCATTGTGTTGCCATGCAGAGAAACTCTCATATTTGTGGTTAGTCGCAAAGTGCGAACATGCCTCCAAAGATGTGATGATTTAAGGCAAGCATTAATTTCATCCGCCATTGTTCCTTTTGGAATGACCAGCAATGTTTGTCGAAAATCTCTAGCCAATACAACAGTGACTCCACCCATTAGCAAATCATTGCCTCTTAAAAATTGAAGTGTTTGTTTGAGGGCCTGTAAAGCATTTTTGTGTGACATGGTGCATTCATCCCATACAATGACCTGACATTCCTGCAGAATCTGAGCTTTTTCTGTTCGTTTAGTGATATTGCAGACGGGAGTTTCACTTCGGGCCAGATTAAGCGGTAACTTGAAAGCTGAATGTGCTGTTCTTCCACCAGGGAGCAAAGTTGCAGCAATTCCAGAAGAGGCCACAGCAATAGCTATCTTGGAATGTACTCGAATTTTAGCAAGTAACAACTTGATGAGAAACGTCTTACCTGTTCCTTCGGGTGCATCCAGAAAACATATATTTCCCCCTTTTTTTTGGAACTTCTTCCAAGACATTGTTCCAGACATTCCAGAGTTATGGTCGTTTTCGATGATTTTTAGGTGTTACCCCCCTCGCCACCCCCACCCTTAGGAGTGCTAGGGGTGTCTTGCCCCACAATATTTGTTGTCAGACTGTATGTCATATGTGTACCAGGTTTGGTGTAAATTGTTCCAGACATTCCAGAGTTATGGTCGTTTTCGATGATTTTTAGGTGTTACTCCCCTCGCCACCCCCACCCTTAGGAGTGCTAGGGGTGTCTTGCCCCCACAATATTTGTTGTCAGACTGTAAGTCATATGTGTACCAGGTTTGGTGTAAATTGTTCCAGACATTCCAGAGTTATGGTCGTTTTCGATGATTTTTAGGTATTACCCCCCTTGCCACCCCCACCCTTAGGAGTGCTAGGGGTGTCTTGCCCCCACAATATTTGTTGTCAGACTGTAAGTCATATGTGTACCATGTTTGGTGTAAATTGTTCCAGACATTCCAGAGTTATGGTCATTTTCGATGATTTTTAGGTGTTACCCCCCCTCGCCACCCCCACCCTTAGGAGTGCTAGGGGTGTCTTGCCCCCACAATATTTGTTGTCAGACTGTAAGTCATATGTGTACCAGGTTTGGTGTAAATTGTTCCAGACATTCCAGAGTTATGGTCGTTTTCGATGATTTTTAGGTGTTACCCCCCTCGCCACCCCCACCTTTAGGAGTGCTAGGGGTGTCTTGCCCCCACAATATTTGTTGTCAGACTGTAAGTCATATGTGTACCAGGTTTGGTGTAAATTGTTCCAGACATTCCAGAGTTATGGTCGTTTTCGATGATTTTTAGCTGTTACCCCACTCGCCACCCCCACCCCGTAATGAATTTCAATTTTAATTTTTTTTAGTTGCCTCCGTCATGTTTTAATACACTCGTATGCAAAATTTCATGATCTTTGCTTGAAAAATGTGGATTTGTATAGAAAGACAGACAGAAGGACAGAAGGACAAATTTTCTCTTTTATATATTAGATTATCACAAATTCTGAAATGTTCCAACTATTTATGACTTTCCCCCTATCAGGAGTGCAACTTTAGCATAATAAATCATTTAATAGTAAAGATTATGTACTTTACATGCAATAATCTGTGAAGCATTTAGTAATGGAGCTGAACCGTAAACTGGGTTAGGTTGGGGTCTACCAGCCTTAAAATTAGAGATGTTCACTGACCCCCGTGTTCTGGTTTTGGTTTTGGTTTTGTATCTGAAATAACTTCGTATGGATTGGAAGGATCGCGCTCTCTAAAATGTTCCGCAAGCGCTGCACCAGCTGGGGGTATCCCTCCCTCAGACAACAACAGTAGATATAGCTGAGCGCTCATTGACTTAAATTCCCTATCTAGTTGGGAAAATGTGAAAACATGTTGGCAATAAAAGTATAAATGTGAAAACAAGTTGGCAATAAAAGTATTAACTTCGTGTTTTGGTTTTGGTTTTGGCAAACCCGTCCTTGCGTGTTTTGGTTTTGACTTTGGATCCAGATTTTTTTCTAAAATCCCTATTTAATTTTTTTTGCTAAAATCACATATTTTTGCTCCCCCCCCCCCCCCCCACATTATTATTAACCACGATAACACTCATTTCAAGTCATTTGCAGTCAATTTTGACCACCTCACAGTTCACAATATAATTTTTAATTTGGGTCTGATAAAAGCACAGGATGCATGCTTTTATCAGACCCAAACCAATCCAGGGTGCCAGACAATGCACTAAAAAGAGCCATTGTAGTTCACAGCAAAAAGCAAGTTCACCACTGAGCTTTGGATCAGCCCCAGTTCACAAAAAAATATAATATAGTTAGGTACCTTTGACGTAAAGTGCATATTACAAACAATTTGTGCAATACTGATCAAACATCAGCAAAGTATTATTTCTATTTCAGCAATGACAATTAGCAATGGAGCAATGGAGCTCTCCTCTTTGTATTTTACCTATATAATACAGCACAATGTGACTGCAGATATACACCAAGCCTGCCAGACCCATTATTTCTATTTCATCAATGACAATTAGCAATGGAGCTCTCCTCTTTGTGCATTACCTATATAACACAGTACAATGTGACTGCAGATATACACCAAGCCTGCCAGACCCATTATTTCTATTTCATCAATGACAATTAGCAATGGAGCAATGAAGCTCTCCTCTTTGTGTGTTACCTATATAACACAGTACAATGTGACTGCAGATATACACCAAGCCTGCCAGACCTATTATTTCTATTTCAGCAATGACAATTAGCAATGGAGCAAAGGAGCTCTCCTGAATGTCACTGTAGACTTGAAGAACACTGCTACCCCCTCCTCTTTCTATTCTACCTATAACGCTGCCCAACTGCTCTACAGACTACCAAGAACTGTGCTACTCCTTCTGTGTCCATCTGTGAAATGGCGCTGGATCGTCGTGGAGGGCAGTACTTATAGAATCCCAAAAATCGCGACATCCGAGATCCGACGACGTAACAATGACTTTTTGCCTCGTTTTCAATTCCGAGGGAGCGCGAAAGTACCGAGCCACCTCGGCTCGGTACTCGGATCTGCTAAGATCGGGTGTGTTCTCGGGGAACTGAGCCTCAGCATCTCTGCTTAAAATCCATTATGTGCACGGCTCTGCCAAGTTCTGGCTGCAGGTAACATAGCTCAATATGAGAATGGCTCACGTAATGTCACCTTTGGGGTAAGTTAGGTCAACTGCTCACTTCAAAGATATAATTTTCACTGTATCTTTACAATCACATTTCTGTATAATATGTTTTCTGAAGACATTATAGACTGACATAGAGTCAGAGAGTGAAAGTGATCAGACAGAAAACACATAAAGAACTGAGATGTTTCTTTTTCCTTATCACTCTGTGGGTTCTCATGGAATATACAGGTAACTCTTTGTTTCTGGGTTTATTCATGGTGTCACAGTTATCAGAGATGTATTTATCTCTCGGTGGACCTCCACCTCAACCAAGACAGCAGATTGGGCTGTAGGTCCATTGTGAGAGGTTGAAGGAGGAAGAAAGGGCAGTTTGATGGACACTGGGTTAAAGGAGTTATCAATAGGGATGTTAAAGTCACCAAGGATGATGGACGGGAGGTCTGAGGAGAGGTAGTGGGGGAGACAGGAATCAAAGTTGTTATGAAATTGGGTATGGGAGCTGGGAGGACAGTAGATAACTGAGACATGTAGAAGAGACCGATGGAGTGGATCTCAAATAAGGAGAAGGTAAGGGAGGGCTCATGAGAGATGACATGGAAGGTACAACTTGGGAAAAGAAGTATGACCACACCGCCTCCTGGGTGGTCACCAGGCCTGATGGATTGTGGGAAGGAGAGGCCCCCATAGTAGAGCAGCTGGAAGCATATCAAGCACAAGCATTATATGATTTTATTACGTTCTAAACAGTCACATAACTCTAAGAACACTGTGCACCTTAGACAGTGATTGATCTGTCAGGATCCATTGATGGGGAAATTGTCACTGAGCAATACAAATACAGAACAGGGTGAGCTGAGTTATAACCTCTATACTGAGAAATATAGGAAACATTTGGGAATATAAATAGAACAATGGCAACTAGAGAATATAACGGTTACTATTTCAAAGTTACCAGTATTAGCATTTGAGAAACACAATAAAGAGAACTGAGAATCTAAAGACATTACAATAACAAGTAAATGAATCTTAATACCTAGTAACTAGCATCACACACACTAGGGGCTAGATTTACTAAGCTGCGGGTTTGAAAAAGTGGGGATGTTGCCTATAGCAACCAATCAGATATTTCGCTTTCATTTATTTAGTACCTTCTACAAAATGACAGCTAGAATCTGATTGGTTGCTATAGGCAACATCCCCACTTTTTCAAACCCGCAGCTTAGTAAATCTAGCCCTAGGACAAGATGGGAATTGCTGCTAAATAAACAAGTAATTTATAAAAGAAAAACCACAACACGCACATCATCGCTTTTATCACACACAATTAACTCTTTCTCACAAACCATCTATCTGGTTTTTATTCTGCTGGTGATTTGCAATTACATATTTAACTCATTACCCTCATAGGGCGTCACTGTAGACGGCTCTCTGTTCTTTCTATTGAAATTCTTAAAACTAGTACGTTTTAGTCCACGTGATAGCGCCTCCCGATTGGAAGATATATATCAGAAATAGAAAAAAAGAAATTAAATAAGAGGAAAGAGGATCTGTAAGAAAACACTTGTGCGGCTGTTACTGTCATGTATGAGAACAACCTTTATATGAAGCCTTATATTACACTTTATAGGATCATGGGAATTCATGATGTGCTGGGTCAACCTGGAAAATAAACTCAACATGAATCTAAAATTAGGGAACATATAAATTGTCCTCCATCAAATACAATTATCATTCATTCTAAAACGTACAAATTATTTAGGACTTAAACAGGAATGCAGCTTTAGCATAATAAATCATTTAATAATGATGACTATGTACTTTATATGCAATAAGTTTCACCCACATTTATGAATTTCTAATCCCAAAACTCTATGAAGTATTTAGCAATTCAGCTGAACTGTATATTGGATTAGGTTGGGTTCTATCAGCCTTTAGGTCCATTATGTGCACGGCTCTGCCAGGCTCTAGCTGCAGGTAACATAGCTTAGTACAAGAATAGCTCATGTAATGTCACCTTAGGTGTAAGGTAGGACAACTTCACATCTTCACAGATATAGTTTTCACTGTACCTGTAAAATCACATTTCTGCATTATGTGGTATCTCAACTCCGAAGACATTAGATCATTTCACATTTCACAAGTTACTCTTTGCATCGTTGGCTTCACTAAGAACTATACGTGTCACTATTTCATAGTAATGTCCGAGCAAGTATTTACTTTGACGACTACTTACGTTCTGTAATTCATATGACCTACAGATTAGACCAAATCTAATTCGTTATCCGATTGTTCTGAGGTTGGAACCCAGCACCCACTACCAATACTCTGCCTGCTACCCTGCAGCTCTAGCCAGTGTGATAGACCAGGGGAAACATCCACAGCAACCCTGATCTGAAGGAAAGTGGTCAGGGGTACCAGCCCAGGTGTACCAGCAATGGGGTACACTAGCAGCGAGAGTTACCCAGAAAGACGCGGTTCTAGGTGCTGATAAGGAACATAGTGGTGGCAAATGGAAAAACTGCGGTTAGAGGGTACATTTGGAATAAAGAAAAGGGGACGGTGGCGAGACAAGCCCAGCCAGTCCCCAGCAACACAACAGACAGGGTGATATAGGCGGTCCATATTGTCACAGATTTCCCTTCAGATATATACCCTTAAATGAGTGTACTAAACTTTGTGTGCTAAATCAGATATCCACTTTGAGAATAAAGATATGAGGCTTTTATTTTGATATTAATTATAACAACAAATATATATATATATATATATATATATATATATATATATATATAAGCCACAAATGGTAAATTAATATAAAAGGAGAGAGATTAGACATTTTTTTCATCTAATTTGGTTTTAAAAGTTAATGCACATATTTCACTTGTCACAATTTTGTTTTTTATAGATCACCTTTGCTACAAAAGGGAATGATTCATTTTGACCCTACCAATAAACTTATTGTACTATAACCTTTTTTAGCCCTAGAGTGCCCTCTAGCGCCAAAAAGAATACCTCTTCTCTTTATGCTTTAACTTGATACAACTACTGAAATCTGAGGTGCCCCACCTATTGGATAAGTGGGAAATATAACTTATAATGATATACTTCTGGGAGTTTGGCTTAATACTGTGTAATATTTAGGACTGGTGCGGATTCAAACTACATTGAAACTATTCTACAGTTCAACAAGCAACAGCCAAAATGTTCTTTTTTGTGGGGGCAAAACAAATCAAACACTTCAGCCACAAATTTGACAGTTCCTGTCTCTGAAATGCTTGGTTTGTTAAGCTATCTATGTCCTTTATAACATATGAGTGGGCGGGCCCAAATACAGTTCCATCTTGTACTAATTTACACTATGGCCTTGGTCTATCATCTTGTCTAAAATGTCTATTGATGTTGCTCTCCACCTATGTGATAAGCCTCAAAATGGCCACTGAGCTTCATTTTTGTTGCATTATACTTTTCTGTGTGTATTGTAAAATATTTATCTGATCAAAGACTGGACGGAGACATCTCCACATATTATGTCAGGGCGGTGTATCAGATGCTTCTACACATGAGTGAGAATATATTCTTTCTTATCAGTAATGTACCAATAGCGAGTCTGAAAATATCTTTATACCCTTATATGTAAGATGATTCTAAGACCCTTTGTTTTCTGAACATGGGATATTAAAAAAATAATAATGTTAAATAAAACTTGAATACAGCCAGGAAGACCCTTGCCTTATGACTGGACCTTGATGCTAAAAGGTGCCTATTGTTTTTCCAGCTTTCGTGTGAAAGTGGGGTCCTGGAAATTGATTGTTGAACATATTTGAAGCTAAGTATTTGATTTATTTTCACTTTTATGTTATGTTTATTGTAAAAATAAAGGTATACGTCACAATAAATCTTGCATTCATGAGTCATTAACTCTTAGAAACCGAAAGAACCTCATTCAGCCTAGAACAACTTTATTAGTGCTTCTCTAAATTGTGTCACACATGTTGTCTACTGTTGAGAATTTCAATAAATTGGTGGTTTTTCACCCACCATTTGCTCTATCTTCTTTTCTGAAATGACCATCCTGTCAGTCATTGTTCTATCTCTATGTTACATAGGGATCGTATCTTTTATTAAACTGTAATGTCTATGTGCCACTGCTCTGTCGCTATGTTTATCCAGCCAGCTCGTTGCAGTTTTTGACTAATATTGGTGAAAATATTAAAAGTTGTGAGGTCTTCATTAGAAAATAGACTGTAAATAACTGTAAATCAATGTTAGTTATATAAATACAAATGCAGGAACAAAATCAACTCAAAATTATATGATTTTATTTTTTATTTTTTCTTCACATTTTTTAATGAAATCCATATCCAAAATAAAAAATAAAACCAAAACATGAAGATGGTTTCAGAACCAAAAACAAAACACTTTGGTCTACACTCATCACTAATAATTGATAACATGTGGGCAGATTGGATCAACTTTTAAAAGGCACCAACTTAATGTTCACAATATAAAGTTTGAATTGGATTTGTTTCTATCCCTATTGAAAGTATCTGTAGCCTCCCTTTATCTTCCCTTCTTCTGTTACTAACATACCCCTTCTATCTCTCTAGCACCCACCCATCCATCATTCACTTGGCTCTGGCACCATCTCTGGGGTATTCACAGCTGGTGTTCTACATTAATGAGACATCCTACCTGATTTATTGAGAGAACACAGTAAATACTTGTACAACACCCAGGGTGGTGATATTTAACCCTGTGTTGGTATTTGAGGCCCACAGGTGTGGTGAGAGATGTTCTGTGATAATGTGATGGATATGTGGATTCCTCTGAGGTGTGACACTGAGACCTGCATCTGTTGACGTTGCTCCGTTCTTCTAATCACTGGACTCTGCATGTTGGGAGTTGTAGTTTTTAGTTGTAGTTCGGAACGAGACCACACAACGCATATTATGTCACATGGTACCGACAATGTTAATCTAGTGATACCACATTTCCAGGGTATCACACTTGATTGTTGCAAAGCAGGGGATTGGCAACCCTCGACACGCATACCAGACGTGGCACACGGTCCACTTCTGTCTGGCACTCCAAGCTCTGCAGCTGCCTCACTAAAACAGCTGAAGATAGTCAAAATGCCGTTTCAGTCATCTTCGGCTGCTTTAGTGAGGCAGCTGACTGATATGACATTTTTCTTACTGTAGTATAATTTGAAACACCAGAACATGGGGAAACTAAGCAATCTAGAAATGATTGGATTATAATCTACAGATTAAATTGCTTCCATGATTTCTTTGACTCCTTTGCGCATTATGATATAACTGGCAGTGCAGTGCCTTAGTTCACCATGCTGTACAGTCAGGTCCTGTACATTGTCAGCCAGCATGCTACTGCAAGCACCTCCTGCAAGGACTGGGTTGTCACTGATGGAACCATAACAGTTCCTGGCCATTAGATCAGTCCTTCATAGAGTTCAATATAGAGCACCGTGGATGGGATGTTTCCCCTTTTTAATTGGCACAACTGTGAGGGATGACATGAACTGGGGGCACAACTATGAGGGATGACATAAACTGGGGGCACAACTATGAGGGATGACATAAACTGGGGGCACAACTATGAGGGATGACATAAACTGGGGGCACAACTGTGAGGAATGACATAAACTGGGGGCACAACTATGAGGGATGACATAAACTGGGGGCACAACTATGAGGGATGACATAAACTGGGGGCACAACTATGAGGGATGACATAAACTGGGGGCACAACTATGAGGGATGACATAAACTGGGGGCACAACTGTGAGGGATGACATAAACTGGGGGCACAACTGTGAGGGATGACATAAACTGGGGGCACAACTATGAGGAATGACATAAACTGGGGGCACAACTATGAGGGATGACATAAACTGGGGGCACAACTATGAGGGATGACATAAACTGGGGGCACAACTGTGAGGGATGACATAAACTGGGGGCACAACTATGAGGGATGACATAAACTGGGGGCACAACTGTGAGGGATGACATAAACTGGGGGCACAACTATGAGGGATGACATAAACTGGGGGCACAACTGTGAGGAATGACATAAACTGGGGGCACAACTATGAGGGATGACATAAACTGGGGGCACAACTATGAGGGATGACATGAACATTTTTTTAACATTTTTGCATCTATGCCCCTTCTTATGCATGCCAATAGTTTGTTTGTCCTTGCAGCTGCTGCTTGACATTAAGCACTATTGCTAAGTCTACTGTCTACGAGCACTCCCAAATCTTTTTCCATTTTAGATTCTCCCAAATTAATTCCATTTAATTTATAGATTGCGTTCTTGTTTTTGATCCCTGAATGCATAAACTTACATTTATCTGTGTTAAACCTCATATTCCATTTGGCCGCCCAATCCTCCAGTTTATTTTAGTCCCTCTGTAGAGAAGCTACATCTTGCTCTGATTTTATTACCTTACAGGTAAACCCCCTCCATGATAGTGCTGAATCTGCAGCTAACCACAGGATGTGATGACACCATGTCTGTACTGTGTGAGTGACAGCAATCTGACTCCATGATAGTGCTGAATCTGCAGCTAACCGCAGGATGTGATGAGATACCATGTCTGTACTGTGTGAGTGACAGCAATCTCACTCCATGATAGTGCTGAATCTGCAGCTAACCACAGGATGTGATGACATACCATGTCTGTATTGTGTGAGTGACAGCAATCTGACTACATGATAGTGCTGAATCTGCAGCTAACCGCAGAATGTGATGACATACCATGTCTGTATTGTATGAGTGACAGCAATCTCACTCCATGATAGTGCTGAATCTGCAGCTAACCGCAGGATGTGATGACATACTATGTCTGTATTGTGTGAGTGACAGCAATCTCACTCCATGATAGTGCTGAATCTGCAGCTAACCACAGGATGTGATGACATACCATGTCTGTATTGTGTGAGTGACAGCAATCTGACTACATGATAGTGCTGAATCTGCAGCTAACCGCAGGATGTGATCACATACCATGTCTGTATTGCGCAAGAAACATGTCCATTAAGGTTTCTGCCTTAATCGTCATAATTTCATTGCTTTTTGAAGTTTGAGTTGAAGAGTTTCAATCGTTTTCTTACGTTGTAGATTGTGTATAAGGAACCTTAATTGGACATGTTAAACCGTAAGGTTTTTTGTCTATGGAATAGATATATATATATATATCCGGCACACCTGGGCTTGAAAAGATTTTTACCAGCACACTGATAGAAAAAGGTAGCTGACCCTGATGTAAAGCATTATCAGGCCTCTGTTCTAAAGCAATTATGAAGGTAGGACGACTGTTTTAAGTATCCAATCTCTGGATGAAGTTTTATCTTGTTATGGGGTTCACTTTATACAATTTCCAGTATATACACCACCCTAATTTCTATTAGACTCTCATGGTTTTTGAGAACCTCTTGCGCATATTATGTGGCACAAAACTTATATTTAGTTAATAATAGATATTTATGAATTATACTTTAATCATAGAGCAATATTGCTTGTTAGCCCTCAATTTTTTTTCATTGCTTAGAGTATATTCTATTTTTCACTACAATTATTTTCTTTTTGATGGGTCTTTCCACACTCACATATGTGGGGACTGCCATTGGTCCCTGTATCGCCCTCTCCTATGAACTTATTCCAAGGTTGATGGGAGGTATCCAAATTTTATTAAGAGCTCACATTATGTTTTTTAACCACTACATTGATGGTTTTATTGCTAATTGAAATGAGTCAGCACAACAATAGTCACAATTTCTAAGGTTCATTAATACTCGCTTAAATAATCTTTTTTAATGCTACATTTATAGATATTGAGCCAGTCTATGCAAGTTCTGGACTACACATTACCAGGAACTATACATAACCCAACTGAAGGAATCTATTATTTAAGCTTTTCTGTAGCATCCCATAGATTGTAAGCTTGCGAGCAGGGCTCTTTAACCTCTCTGTCTGTCTGTATTATTCAGTAATCTTTTATTAATGTTTGTTCCATTGGCGCTATATAAATAAATGTTGATGATGATGATGATGATGATGATTATACCTAATTGTCCGAACTGGTGGGTATGTCACATTTATTCTACTGAGGACAACATTCTGTATCAGTCCAAAATTTTCTGAATAGGTTTGAACCAAAGTGTTATCCCTAAATCTAATTCAACAGCTCCTCCCTTGCTGGAATGTTTGTAATCTGGCAAAATGCTTTAATGTCACATGAACAGATCCTAAGATGCCTATACAGCTCCTCTGAAGCCTCAACTCCATCTTTAGTAAAGTTCTAAATCACCACCCACCTCATGCTGGTGTGGCCACCTTTGTAAAGAACTTTATCTTTTTCCTCCGCTGTCTACCATGGGCTGGGTAAACACTACAAGAAAATTCTAAAGATGTGATAATTTTAGCAATTTCACCAATGACAGGGAAAAAAAATTCTCGATCAGCAGGCCGATTCATGTGTAGGCACTATATCCGTAAAACACCTTCAGATCTGTGCTCTTCATCTGACATAACCATCGGCTGCAATTCCTAGAAACAATTAGTCCCTTTTCCAAGTCAGAAAACATTAAACAACTTTACTAGTCTATAGAAATTCTCGAGGATTGAGTGTTTGGTTATAAGAGAATGAAATAGGTAGACACGTCCCTATAGGGGGCAGCATGTAAGGATTTCATATTTGTCCTTCACCCCTCTCAACAATGAAGCACCTGGATGTGCCCCCAGTGCAGGAGAGAGTGCAGGAAAGTAATGCCAACAAGCGTGCAGAGAGCTGAAAAGATTTTTCCATGTTGTAAGGAGACACATCCCACCTACAGGAAGAGGGACAGCTCGCGGAACAGTAGGACCTCATAGGATTTTATAGTGGCTATTGGTTCAGATATAAAGATTTATAATATGTATCCATTGAGGTTAATTGGTCAGCAAACTGCAAATCACATTGACTAAACTTGGAAAGATTATGTTTGAACATTTCCTTATGGCTTCAAGCAGTACAGTGTGTAGTCGTCTTTTTATGCTAAGTGTCAGGTTTTGCCCTTTGAAACTATCCGGACATCCATATGTCTGGAGGGGAATTCATATTGATTAGATCCGAGCAACACAATAATGAAAAAACAATCAAAATTAAAAAATTAAGTTGATTTAAAAGAGGTCCCCGAAACAACCACAATCACAAGGTGGATAAATGTCTCGAGTCTGACCCAGGAACTAATCTCACAGCTATTTCTGATCGGCCTCCTGTCTGTCCAGCAAGACCTGAGACAGTGGATGGACTCATCATTGCTGTCATACCAGCTGAATTCCTGTTTTGCAGATTGGTGGGAACAAAACTGTCTTGTTTTGTTCCTTTTAACTGCAGATCACCGTTTGCACTTCAACCTGCACGCACAGTAATCCTCTGAGCAGAGTGACAGGGAGCTGTGAAAGCTGAGCCGCTGCGAGGACAGGACAAAGACATTCATCAGGTGAGTGCATACACGCTGCTTTTAGTTCAGATTAAAATAGATACAATGTGCTATGGAACGATAATCGTTCATCGCTCCAGAGTGCACACTACTGTGATATCGGGATGAATAGCCAAAAAATTAGGTATAATATGGTACTATATATAGAAAAAAATTTATATCTGTTTTTTGTCCTTTTATCTGGTTGGTAAGGCTGCAGCATTGATCTTCTCAATCTTATATATGTTTTTATTTTTACCTACATGATCCACAGTTAGAAGATTTCAATCAATTAATTAATTATTGAGCTATTTTTATTTTTATTTTTATTATTTTATTATTTTTTATTTTTTGATTGGGTGTACTCATTATTAAAACACATTAGTGCAAATTAATATGTCTCCATTAAGGTGTGTCACTGAGAGACTGGAAAGAAGCAAGGTTATACGATTCGGCCCAATAGTTTTACATCTAATAATACCGGTGATAATAATCTTGAATTGTATAAACTTTTTAATAAATTGGAAACTCTATGTCTATCTGAGATGCGCCATTGGTGGGATCAGATTACCTTACAAAAATATCTTGATGGTGGCATTATTCCAAGGGGTCTATGACTTTTTAAATCGGTCTCCTTTCAGGAGGACTCTGGCTTTACTAAGGAATGGAATATGCTCCTAGATAATTGTTCTTTTTCCTTGATGCGACTTTTGATTCAATACAGGAATAGTAAGGTTGATTCCTTACAGGTAGAAATTGAGAATATACAGGGATCCCTTAAACAATATGAAGGAGTAGAAGGTTTCAAGGAGAGAGACCATAAGATTAATTCAAGGGTAGAGGATTTCGAAAAATCCCTTATAACCCGTAAGGATAATAAATTAGATAGGGACCGTGAAGATTATAAATTAGATCAAGTTAGATCTTATAATCAGAACAAAAAACAAAGAATTCCCTATAAGGGTAGGAATAACTCACGTTCAAGATATCCCCATAATCCGGTGGATCAGAGAAGATTTTACTCCAGAGAACAGCCTCCATCATCTCCCTATAGGTTTGAGCCACATAGATCCTCAATGAGGAAGTCATCTAATCATGGTTCGGAGTACAGAGTACAATATAATGGGGATGCTAACAGTATGAACAGAGGAAATGATAAAGGTGGGAAACCTCCATCAACTCGTAATGATCATGAGTCTACTGTCAGAAGCTCCCCGGTTAGGAGTAAAAGTAGTTATGACCAACATGGTTGTAATGAACAGGGTGCCTCTGCTTCCTCTAATTCCTCTGCTTTTTTAGGAGACGGAATGTTCGCTCCGACATATGCACAAAAAATACAAGAAAAAAGTTTTCCATCATTCAAAAGAACAAGAGAAGAAGAATCAGGGGATCCAGAGAAGGCTCTGCTAAGTCATGTAAAAAACACGTCGTTATTAACGGGTAAAGGTGTTTTTAACCTTTCATCCAAGAAATTTTCAGAAACAGAACTTAAATTACTTGAAAGAGGACTTAAATTCGCTCCGGCGAGTAAACCTAATCTTTTTGATCTGTTTGTTGACCTTAACAGGTATGTAAGAACATTAAGTAGGAAGCGGTACTTTGCTTATAAAGCACTAAGGAAAACTAAAAGTGAAGCATCACCGATTGTGTTGGACAAGGATGACAGATTGGCACTTATAGATCTAGAATCCCTGAGAGAAGAAAGCTCTGAACCAGAAGGTTTTTCTGAAATTGAGCTTTTTGACATTAATTCTTCAAATAGACATAGAATTTTCCGTAATCAATCAAACTTTTACCCCTTCAATTTAAGGGTCCTTTGATTGAGAGTTTTTATCAAAATACAATGGATGAATTTAGAACTCTATGTGCGAAGGTAGAGAAGGAACCTCTCAGGGACAATTTAACTCCTAGGGAAAGGAAAGCATTAAAGAAACTTATGAGTGACTCCGGGATTATTGTAAAATCAGCAGACAAGGGTGGGGGTCTGGTCATCCAGAATGTGGCTGATTACCACAATGAAGCTATGAGACAGCTTAATAATGGTCTCTTTTATATCAAGTTGGATAAAGACCCTACCTTTGTTTTCCAGAGTAACCTAAAATGTCTGTTGGATGGTGCACTAGCCAATGGTGTAATTTCTAAAGAAATTTTTTCTTTTCTATTCACTTTATATCCGATTATACCAACGTATTATCATTTACCAAAGATTCACAAGTCACTTTTATTACCTCCTGGTCGACCTATTATTTCAGGTGTTGGGTCTCTGTCTAGTAATCTTTCTTTTTTTGTTGATTCACATTTACAACCTTTAGTCATTAAGCTTAAGTCACATATTAAAGATACTATAAGCTTTCTGAATTTAGTTAAAAATATAACTTGGAAATCTTCATATCAATTTATAACTTGCGACGTAGAAGCGTTGTATTCTAACATTCCACATCAAAAAGGTATAGATGCAGTTAAATATTATTTATTAAAACAGGATATAATTGATCAGTCATTATGTGACTTTATACTTGATGCTATTCACTTTATTTTACATCAGAATTATTTTTTATTTGATCACCAATTTTACCTTCAGGTTAAAGGTACGGCGATGGGGACCAGGTTCGCCCCGAGCTTCGCGAACCTTTATATGGGTCTGTTTGAGGAACGGTACATATGGGGTTCCGAATTTGGGGCGAACCTGGTCCTATTCGGCCGCTATATTGACAATTTATTTTTCATTTGGGATGGGGATTCTGGATCTATTTCTGCTTTTTTATCACATCTTAACACTAATGATTTTGGTTTAAGTTTCACGAGTCTTCACCATCCGACAGAAATTAATTATTTGGATGTTACTCTACGAATAGAAGAATCCTCTATAGTAACGGAGAGTTATTCTAAACAAGTTGATTCACATAGATATGTGCACTATAGAAGTAGCCATTTGAATTCTTGGAAGAATAGTATATCTAAAAGTCAGTTTCTTCGGATGCGAAGGAACTGTTCAGACTTAAAATATTATAATAAACACTTAGACAAATTGATTGAAGCCTTTATAGAACAGGGCTATCCAGAAGAGCTTGTACAAAAAGCGAATATTGAAGCGCGTGATACAGATAGGGACTGTTTGTTAACTACACGTCCAAAAAGGTCTAATTTTGACCAATTTGTAGTATTGGTCACTAAATATAATAGCTATGCAAATGAAATTAGACGCATTATTACTAAAAACTCTGTTCTGCTAGAACTTGATGACTATATAGGTCAATATGTGAATAAAGGTAGAAGTACAGTTTTTAAGAAATCTAAGAATCTTAAAAATAAGTTATCTCCAAGTTTTTTCAAGAATAGTTTAGGTGAAAAATCTTTGTTACCGAATCCTTCTATAGGATGTTGGTTAACGACTAGACCTACTGGTTTTTATAAATGCGGCAATATTAAGTGCATTACCGGCTTATTTGCTGACCATAAATGTACAAACTTCACTTCTTTCTCAACAGGCGAAAGTTTTGAGATTGAAAAAACTTTGAATTGTCGTTCATCTTATGTGGTATATCTTATCAACTGTAAGTGCGGAATGCAGTACGCGGGTCGTACGATTCGCACACTAAATGTGCGATTTTTGGAGCATCGCCGCAATATTATAAAGGATATTAAGTCACATAGTTTATCGTCACATGTTAACGTATGTCAAAAAGGGAAAATAGAAGGTTTAAGAGTTCGAGCAATAGAACAGATCAATTCCACTATTAGGGGGGGGGGGATCGTTTTAATATTCTTTGTAAGCGTGAAGCTTTTTGGATCTTCAGATTAAAAACCGTTTGGCCTTAATGAGAGCATTGAACTCAACAATATATAACAGTTCCGATTAGGTTGATTAGTTCATGGAATGCAATTTTTTGTTATATTTTATGTCATGGCTTCATTTTAATTTTAGTTATCTGGTTTTGACATTCAAGGTGACAATTTTCATTATTGATTATTTAGTTCAGTTTATGGGTTTCTACTGCATATATAAATATGCTGTTATATTTGGTTTATTTAGTCATCAATACATTATTTATTATTAAGATTATTATCATTTTTATTTTTATGATTATTGTATAATACATGCTATTTTTATTTGTTTTGGTTCTATGGATCATGTTTGGTTTTTCAGATACATTTGATGTATGTATTTAATTAAATGATTTTTTGATTTATGTTGTTTGAAGAAGATCATTTACCTGTGTTTTTAATTACATGGAAGAATAATATATGCAATTTATGTTTTTCGTGGTCATGTGATCTGTATCATAGGAGCTTGAACTTCTCCGAAATGAATGACATCCAGTCGAATTCTCTCGGATGGTTAGCTGACCAGTTTGATATTATTCGATTCATAATGTAGGAGATTGAATGTCTCCGAAAATAATTAATTATTTCCGGATGGCTAACCGACAATCATCAGATCGTGTGGATGTTAATTTGAATGTCTCTGAAATGAACTATATAATTGGACATTGCCGGGCGGCTATCCGACGTCTATGAGATCATGTGACCTGGAATAGAGGAGATCGGTTACTTCCGTGACTAATGTCAAGTCTACGGATATCTCCGGGCGGTTAGCTGATGATCATATGACTAGTTCCATGTGACTAGTCTTGTGTATATAAACCAGCGCTGCTGGATTCTATCATTATACCCACCTCTGAAGAAGCGGCAGGATGCCGAGAAACGCGTTAGACCTGATACTCCCAGAGTAATCTATCGGGTGCTGGCCAGTTTACCATCTTTAAGCTGAATTGGATTATTTGCTACCAACAGCGCACTTCAGGCTGTCATTTGTATCCTACCGGAAACTTTGGATCTGGACTGATTGTAGAAGTTTGGAACCCACGGGCTCACGAAGAGAAGTTAAGAACCTGTTTGATACCAATCGGTGCCTATTATATTGAATATCTGGACACTGACACAGGTCTCTCTTATATCTGATATTGATTGAGCCCTTTGAGGATTTGAACATCAACAATAATATAAATTCTTCAGTCCGCGGTGTGGACATTTGCACGCCAGTGTTCTTTTTTCTATATATGGTACCATATTATACCTAATTTTTTGGCCATTCATCCTGATTCTGTCTGACTTGGTTTAAGTCTATAAATTAACAGCTGCCAGCGATCATATCAAAATTGATATCAATATATTGGCTATATGTTTTATCCTGTTATCAATCCATTTGAATATTTATATTAATAAATTGTTTATTATTATCACGCTTGTTGCTTTGCGCTCTTCCATTTTCTATTCTATATATTTGTATTTCTGACAGTTCAGATTTTGTCTTTGAAGAGCTGCAGCTCATGTCGTAATATAAGGGTAATTTGCAGCGCCTTACAATTTTATATCTGTTTACTGTGATTTCGGGCCAACGAGTCGTTTATTGTCTGCTTGACCCGATAATCAGCTGAAAACCCTGTATTGTCTACCCAGCATTTCCCGAACATGTCCGGGAATGAACATGTAATTATCATCAACAGGAAGATCTGGCTTTAGAAGCTACTAACAAAGGAATTCTTAAGCTTGGTGAGTTGAGGAAGGTTTTCTGTCCAACTTACTGAATATCAAGTCTGGTCCTACATTATTTTCCCCAGTTTCATGTGAAAAATCTTGGTATCACATAAATATAAATTCTCACTTAATCTTTCATAGTGTTTGTGACATGTTCATATGGAATTTGGGCTTCCCCTCAGGCACGGGGTAATGGCTGCTCTGCAGGAGGTCATCATTGTCATCATCAGATATTTATATAGCACCACTCATTCCGCAACGCTGTAGAGAGAACTCACGCACATCGGTCCATGCCCCATTGGGGCTTACAGTCTAAGTTACCTAACATACAGATACACAGAGAGATACTAAGGTTAATTTAATAGCAGCCCATTAACCTACCAGTATGTTTTTGGAGTATGGGAGGAAACCGGAGTGCCTGGAAACCCACACAAACATGGGGAGAACATACAGACTCCACACAGATAAGGCCAAGCAGGGTGTCTGATAACATGTAATCCCAGGTAGATAAGAGTCACAAGATGAGATTTAAGTTCATCTCTCAATATATGAGTGATAAGAATGAGGCTGTACTTACTGTTCACCTGCTCTGATTATACTAGGGCAGTGGATTGGATGGAGAGAGTGTTTAGATCACGATGGAGCCACATTTCATTATCCATGAGAGAGCAGCCACTGAGAGGTGTGAATACATGGCTCAGCTGTTTGTTTGATGACATTTGATGTCATATTTTGTCATCTGATATGAAATTGACCCCTCTGTTATTTTGCATTGCCCTGGTGTGACTTTGTCTATCTATCTGCTAATTCCTCTAAGAAGGACCAATCAGTGATCAGGAGTGGTTCCAACATTTTGGGGGAAATGTATCAAGCTTTGATTTTCTGCCTAGTTTTATATTGATAGCTAGAATCTGATTGGTTGCTGTAGGCAACATGTCCACTTTTCTTAAAAATCAGAGAAGAGTTACCGGGCTGGATATGAAGAAAGATACGTAACAGAGGTCTCTGAAAGCCAATATCATATTTTATATATTACCTGATGGATCGAGTTCTAGGTGTTGTTTTATGCCCATGTGTCTTTGCTTTGACACTGTTCAGGACTTAGCTAGTGGCACAATCATTTATATTTGTGTCATATAATGGGGTATTATATGTTGTGTATTTTGGTTTTAATTTGTTTTCACTGAATTTCAGTGAATAATGTTTATACCTAAATTATGCAATTAAATCATTTTAGTGGTAGAAGAAATCAATAGTTATTGTTTTTTTACAGTTTGATGGATAAATCTCCCACATAGATTTTGCTATATTACTTTATTTTCTTTTTATTGTTATTAAATGTAAAATCTTCAGTGTCAGTTATTATACTGTTCTCAGCCAGTTTAACACTGATCATCAGGTGTAAGAATTCCAAAGATTTGTATTTCACAGAAGTGGAGAAATTCCTGTTTTCCACGTATATTAACGTTCACGTAGCGGCCCACCATATCATGGCACTGGAAGGTCTCAGAAGCTCCGGTTGGTAAAGATGTAATCTGCGCACACCTGCATAGGAAATGGAAGATAAGTTCACATTGTAAATGATTAGATTCATTGTACGGTCTTTCATGGAGCACAGTTCTATGGGAAGTTACTACTGATGAAGACAATTGTGTTCTCTAAACTAAAATACTAAATCATTTATATACAAAAACACTGATGGTGACTAACAACATGAATTATGACTATCACAGTGCATAGAAATCACTCACAGATTACATAATATATCAACTTTAGACCCTTTTATATTATGTTATTCAAGTTTCACTAATCAAACATCAAAGAAAATCGAGTTATTAAATTATTTCCAAATGATACAATTGGATCCAATGTTATGACAAATCATTAAATAATCTATAAAAAAAATCTAAAGAGCAGATTAGCTCCAAGCATAAAACAAAGTGATTCCTGAATGTCTTCATTACAAGGTTGTCACTGTTTCCTTAAAGGTGACTCAAAGTACAAGGTTTATACATAATATAATATGACTTATATGTAAAGATGATATAATGTGTATCTATTAGAGTACCTCATGTCTGTGGATACCAATATATTAGCAAAACTAAACGTACATCTAAAGTTAAAGCTTTAATTGAAATTAAATTAAAAACATTATATATTTTTTAAAGAAACAACAATTTACTGATCAACAAAAGTGTAATTTTGCAATTTAATATTATTGGATCTTATCTACCAACAATTCTCTGCTGACAAATTGCTTTATTAGTGGTAATTTACAGATATAACATTTGTGACATCTGTGTGTGTAATTGTGTCATCACCTTGGATTGTCATTTCCATTATTTGCCAATGAGCTCCCGATATGAATTTCTGCTCCATTCAGTCGTTCTCCACAGCAGTCACCTCTGTTTGTGATTGTTATATGGTGAATCATGTGGGACCTCAGTAAATCCACCCTCCACCAGGGAGAGAGCTCAACATGTGTGTGAGAACACGATCCATGATTATATACGGAATCCTGGTTTCCATCGATTGCATTTACAGCCAGACCCAAATATCCAACATCCTTTTCAAAATATACAGATGACTGTGTCGCACGGCCTCCAAGGGCAACATTTCTAACTGCTATAAAAAGATACGAAGGGAGAAAACACATGAAAATGTGGTAGTTGACAGTGAATTTTGTCAAACAATAATTAAACAGTATAAAATGATTATTATTATTATTATTATTATGTACATTGAACCAGGTAATCATGATTACAAAGCATGTAGTATGATTGTATGACACTGAGGTCCTCAGTCACATCTTGGTCTAGGGGTGGAAAGCTCTCTATCTTACATGGACATAAATACAATATGTGCATCCTTATTTAACGTTGGACACATGAGAGGAACAACTGAAATGAAAGTAATATGGAAATAATGGAATGTGTAACATCCAGCCATAAAACTACCAGTGTATCTGCACTTAGAAAGATGAAAAATGTACGTGCAGGCACACATTCATCTTGGTATACAAATGTATTCACAATTCACACCTCAGCAATGAAAGGTTTTAGCATAGTCCAGCAATCTTATCTCTTCTAGACAGGCAGTGAATTCGTTTAGAGCAATAAGGACATCACTATTACATTTTTAGATTTAATATACATAATGTACAATCCTTACAGGTGATTTAAAACAACTAAGATGACATGACACACATAACAATCAAAACAGTTTAAAATAGAGGGATTAAATTCATAGTATAACGTACAGATAAGTGGTATATTCTGGCCCAGAGAAATTGGCGTGAAGATGGACAGCTTATCAATAATGATTGATTTCCCAAAAGACTGACAAATTTCCCCTTCACAACACAGGTTTTTAAGTCAAATGAAATGGGACGACCTTTACAGGGGCAGTGATGATGCTAATAGGGGGGGGCAGGAATGTCTCCTGGGTGTCACTATACTTTGGTCAAAAATATTCCAAAAGTTTTGACCTTTGGTAACTCTTAACAAATATATCCCAGAGACTTAACTCCCCCTTCAATAAACCAGTCATAATCTCCAGCACATTTAGTGTACCACAAACAGTACCACAAAGAGCGGGTAAATAGGGAATGGCGTGTGAGAGAATAGCTGATGAGCAGGGGGTGACAAGCTGGTGTGCAGGGATGACTTGTGAGGAAAGCTTGTGTATAGGCGGGTGATGGAAAGAAAAGCTGGTGCACAGGGTGTGATATTTTAAAGAAATGTTGGTGCAAAAGGATGACAAGTGAAAATAAAGCTGGTGTGCACGGAGGTTACATGTGAAAGTAAAGCTGATAACAATATGGTGTCATGTGAAAAAAAAGCTGGTGCACTTGGTGGTGGCATGTGGGCATGTGGGCATGTGGGCATGTGGTCATGTGGGCATGGGATCACATAGCTGGTGGACAGTGGGATATGTATGAGAAAAAGACATGCACTGTTAATGGAGGGTACTAGTTTTAGAGGAAATATTATTTTATCAAAATGGTAGTGAATTGGTGGAATAGGCATCTAACAGAGGTGGTAGTGGCTAATATACACAATAGAACAATAGAAACATGTTTGGTTATTAGGGATTGAGAAAAAAAGTGGAAGCTAAATGGACCAAGTGGTTCTTATCTGCTGCAAAATTCTAGGTTTATAAATGTGAGATTATAAATATTTTCACTTTACAAAAAGCTATGAAATTCCATAGACATAAAACCTTACGGTTTAACATGTCCAATTAAGGTTTCTTACACTTATACACAATTTAAAATTTTAAAAAACTATTAAAACTTTTTCACTCAGACTCCAAAAAGCAATTAAATTGTGACAACTAAGGCTTCTGCCTTAATGGACGTGTTCCTTGCGCAATACAGACATGGTATGTCATCACATCCTGTGGTTAGATGCAGATTCAGCACTATCATGGCATCAGATTGCTGTCACTCACACAATACAGACATGGTGTCATCACATCCTGCGGTTATCTGCAGATTCAGCACTATCATGGAGGGAGATTGCTGTCACTCACACAATACAGACATGGTATGTCATCACATCCTGTGGTTAGCTGCAGATTCAGCACTATCATGGAGTCAGATTGCTGTCACTCACACAATACAGACATGGTGTCATCACATCCTGCGGTTAGCTGCAGATTCAGCACTATCATGGAGTGATATTTGTCACTCACCGGACCGTGAGTGCCTCTGCGCTGGTGCGTGGCTCCCTAGCCTTCCTGCCGGCACCTATCCTGAACCGCGGCCGTCCGCCATCCTGATGGTCTGCGCATGCGCAGCTCCCAAGAACTCTTGTGACTGTTGCTTTTAATCTAAATTGGTTGATCAGGCAACTCCCTATTTAAGGCACCTGTGCTCATTACCTCATTGCCTGATCTTGGAGTCTCATTCCCTGTGAGTCTCTGAAGGTGTCTCCTGTGTTCTACTAGTGTCCGCAGATTCCTGCTGATTCCTGATTTACTCATCGCTGGTTTCCATACCCGCTACTGTCTCCTGTGTACTACTAGTGTCTCCAGTTCCTGTGGATTCCCTGTGCTACTCATCGCTGGTTTCCATATCTGCTTCAGTCTTCTGTGTCCTGCCTGTGTCCTCAGCTGGACTCTGATTACCGGATCTACTCACCTGTGGTTCCTACACTCGTCTCTGCCGTCCAGCGTCTCTGCAGTTCCTGCATCTCCCTGTGGACAGACTGTTCTACTGAATAGCGGTATGCCTATCTGTTATTGACTTTCTACGTTTACTCTGCATATCCGCAAGGACAAGTTTCCACTATCAGCAGCGGTATCCATACCCGCTATAGACTGTTATTGTTACGCTGCTTACCTGTTTGGAATTAACCGTACTACTCAGTCGTTAAATGCATAATTGTGATTGACTATCCATTATTGGCCTGCATATCTGTACTGAGCAAGTCTCTACCAAGCAGCATCACACATACCGTTATATAAACTTTGCGGGATACGCTGCATACCTATTGGGATCAAGTTCCTCTGTGCTCTCAGTGTCTGCATCCTATTATCTTTGTATGCTTCCACTCATCGATACCTGTACACATCCTCACCTATTAAGCAGTGGTACAACTTGCTATACGCAGACCACTGACTTCCCCGCTACCTACCTGCACCTGGACAAGTCTTCTCACCATAAGCAGTGGTACAACTTGCTATACGCAGACCACTGACTTCCCCGCTACCTACCTGCACCTGGACAAGTCTTCTCACCATAAGCAGTCGTACAACTTGCTGTATGCAGACCACTGACTTCCCCGCTACCTACCTGCACCTAGACAAGTCTCCTCACCATAAGCAGTGGTACAACTTGCTGTACGCAGACCACTGACTTCCCTGCTACCTCCCTGCATCTACTCACGTCCATCCTGATCTCCGTGTTCAAATCTGCCTTTCCACTATATCAGCTAGTCGCTGATTCATTGACCAAAGATTGCTGCAAGTCACTGACTTTCCTATTATTTATTGGCATTCTCTCTCCATCTGCTGTGATATATGTTCCGCTAGTCACCCTGCTACCAGAGGACTGTTGTGTGAACTTCACTACTCTGGTAAGCCCAGTCATCTGGTGAATTCCTGGGCAAGACTCCTAGTGCCCGTGACAGTAAGATCAGGCCATCACAGACCCAGGATCGGAACCAACAGCTAAAGAGATGCTGCAGTATCTGGTCACCCGAATCGAACAACAAGATGTTCGCCAACAACAGTTGTTGCAATATTGTCAGGCTTTAGCCTCCCAAGGAACCCCTGTGCAAAGTGTAGCAGCAACCGTTGATCTTCCAGTATCTCTATCTCCTTCCCCAGTGCCATCCCAGGTGTCCATCGCTTCCACGCTACACCTGCCTACTCCTTCTAAATATGATGGAGATCCCAAAACCTGTAGGGGCTTTCTTAATCAATGCTCCGTTCATTTTGAACTTCAACCTCATAACTTCTCTACTCATCGTTCCAAAGTGGCCTACCTCATCTCTTTGTTTTCCGGACAGGCTCTCGCATGGGCCTCCCCTCTGTGGGAAAGAAATGATCTTTTATTGCAAGATAGTGCCATTTTTATTTCTACGTTTCGAAGTATTTTTGACGAACCTGGTCGTGTTAACTCTGCAGCTTCCAGTATCCTCCGACTACGCCAAGGATCTCGGACTGTAGCTCAGTATGTCATTCAATTTCGGATACTTGCCTCTGAATTTCAGTGGAACATTGAGGCATTGATCGCCGCCTTCTGGCAGGGGCTTTCCGATAAAATTAAAGACGCACTGACCTCTCAAGAATTACCCTCATTCTTGGATGATTTGATTTCCCTTTGCCATCGTGTAGACATGAGATTTCGTGAGAGAGATTCCGAGAGATTAACTTCCTGCAAAGCGCCTCTTCGCTCAGTATCTCAAATTCGTCATTCTCCACCTCCAGTAAAACCTATGGAGGTAGGTCGCTCTAAACTAACATCAGAGGAGAGAGAACGAAGAGTGAAAAATAGACTCTGTATCTATTGTGCTGACTCTACTCACATGCTGAACTCATGTCCTAGGAAGTCAGGAAATGCCAGGCCCTAACCAGTTCTGGAGAGGTAAGGTTAGGGTCCCTGGAGTCCTCTCCATGTTCTACGAATGTGAAAGTTTATGCTTTTGATGTCACCGTTTCCATTACTACCAAATCCTTTGTCTCTCAAGCACTTATAGATTCTGGAGCTGCTGGAAATTTTATCTCTAGTTCCCTAGTGAATCAATGGTCTCTACCAGTGATTTCCTTAAAGGTTCCCATTGCCGTTACTGCTATTGATGGATCACGTATAATTAATGGTCTCATTACTCAGAGTACGTCTCCACTGACTCTTCAAATTGGAGCCTTACACCAAGAAAAAATTTCTTTACTGATCCTTCCTGTTACTACCAGTCCCATAGTACTAGGCCTTCCATGGCTTCAACTTCATTCCCCTCAGATTGACTGGAACACTCCTCAAGTCACTTCCTGGGGTCCCGAATGTCGTCATCGTTGTCTCTCTCAAGTTGTTCCACTCAAAATACAGCAGTCGTCCATTTCACCGTGTCCACCGGGCCTCCCTCCACAGTATGCTTCCTTTGCGGATGTATTCGATAAGGTTCAGTCAGAACACCTTCCTCCTCATCGGGCATAGGATTGTCCGATTGACTTACAAACTGGCAAGAGTCCTCCTAGAGGCCGTGTGTATCCACTTTCATTACCTGAGACTCAAGCAACATCTGAGTATATTAAGGAGAACCTCCAGCGAGGATTTATCCGACCTTCTACCTCTCCCACTGGAGCGGGGTTCTTTTTCGTAAAGAAGAAAGATGGATCATTACGTCCCTGTATAGATTTTCGTGGACTGAATGCCATTACCATCAAAAATCGGTACCCTATTCCGTTAATTACTGAACTTTTCGATCGCATTAAGGGAGCCCGGATCTTTACCAAGTTGGATCTTCGAGATGCCTATAATTTAATCCGGATCAAGTCCGGAGACGAATGGAAGACAGCTTTTAACACCAGGGATGGCCATTATGAATATCTAGTTATGCCCTTTGGGTTGTGTAACGCCCCCGCTGTCTTCCAGGGTTTCGTGAATGAGATCTTCCGGGACTTGCTGTATGTCTGTGTCCTCGTCTATCTGGACAACATATTAATTTTTTCCCAGGATCTGCCCACTCATCATCAACATGTGGCAGAGGTCCTTTCCAAACTCCGAAGAAATTCTTTATTTTGCAAACTAGAGAAATGTTCATTCGAGTTATCCCAGATTCCATTCCTGGGATACATTGTGTCCGGAGTCGGTCTTAAGATGGATCCAGAAAAGGTGAATGCTGTATTACGTTGGCCCCAGCCAACTACTCTCCGAGCAATCCAACGCTTTTTAGGATTTGCGAATTATTACAGACGCTTCATTCAAGGTTTTTCGTCCATTGCTTCTCCTATAGTGGCCCTGACCCGCAAGGGGGCTAACACTAAACAATGGTCCTCCGAGGCCCTTCAAGCTTTTCAGTCTCTCAAAGAGTCCTTCTCTTCCGCTCCTGTTCTTCGACAGCCTGATGTGACGCTTCCCTTCTTCCTAGAGGTAGACGCCTCTAATGTTGGCTTAGGGGCCATATTATCCCAAAGATCGGAGCAACAAAAATTCCATCCTTGTGCCTTTTATTCCCGAGGTCTTCTACCCGGGGAGAGGAATTATACCATCGGAGACAAGGAGTTGTTGGCTATAAAAGCAGCATTAGAGGAATGGAGATATCTACTGGAGGGAGCTGGTCATCCTGTAACCATTTTTACGGATCACAAAAACCTGTCATATCTACAGTCAGCTCAATGTTTCAATCCCCGTCAAGCAAGATGGTCTCTTTTCTTGTCCAGTTTTGAACTTATTATAACCTTCAAACCGGCTGCCAAAAATAAAAAAGCAGACTCCCTGTCTCGGGCATTCGTGACGTCCTCAGACGTTGAAGATGGTCCTAACCATTCTATATTAGATCCCAAGTGTGTGTCTCTGGCCACTTCGTCCACCAAGGTGCTACCATTTGGGAGAACCCTCGTGCCTCCATCTCTTAGAGGGAAAATATTGTCTTGGTTCCATTCTTCACGTTTTTCTGGACATTCGGGTGAACGCAAGAACTTAGAAATCCTTTCTCAAAGCTACTGGTGGCCCTCTATGAGGAAAGATGTCAAAGACTTTGTGGCCGCTTGTCAGCTGTGTTCCCAGTTTAAAACTCCCCGCAGAACACCAGCGGGATTACTACAACCACTACCCATTCCTTCCAAACCTTGGACCCATATTAGTATGGACTTTGTCACCAATCTTTCTCCAAGTAAAAAGTGTAATACCATCTGGGTAGTGGTGGATCGATTTTTGAAAATGGCACATTTCGTTCCTTTGACCGGTTTACATTCTTCATCTACTCTGGCTGATCATTTCATCAAAGAGATTTTCCGAATTCATGGATGTCCTTCTGAGATTGTTTCCGATAGGGGAGTGCAATTCGTTTCCAGATTCTGGCGAGCCCTTTGTAAGACCTTGGGTATTCGGTTATCACTTTCATCTTCCTACCATCCTCAATCAAACGGACAGACCGAGAGAGTCAATCAAGATCTTGAAACTTTCATTAGGATGTTCTCCTCAGCCAACCAAGACAACTGGGTAGATTTACTCCCATGGGCTGAATTTGCCCATAACAACATGTATCACGAGTCATCTTCAAGAAGTCCATTCTTTGTGGTTTACGGTCACCATCCGTCTTTCCCGGAATTTCCTGCCCTCCCTCCCACCCAAGTTCCTGCTGTGGAGACTGTTTGTCAGACCTTCAAAGATATCTGGTCTCAGGTCAAAACCTGTTTAAAAAAGACATCTGCCAGATACAAGTCCTTTGCGGATAAAAAGAGGCGGGCTATTCCACCACTAAAGATTGGAGATCGTGTATGGCTTTCTACCAAAAATATTCGCTTGAAGGTTCCATCTATGAAGTTTGCTCCTCGTTTCATTGGTCCATATAGGATCATTCAAGTGATAAATCCAGTCTGCTTCAAGCTTCTATTACCTAAGAACCTTCGTATCTCCAACGCCTTCCATGTGTCATTACTCAAGCCTCTTATCATCAACCGTTTCTCTGTTCCTCCTTCAGCACCTCGGCCAGTTCAAGTTCATCAAGAGGAGGAGTTTGAGATCACTCATATACTAGACGCAAAAATTTCGCGAGGAGTTCTTCGTTTCCTTGTGCACTGGAAGGGCTTTGGTCCAGAGGAGCGTTCCTGGATCCGGGCTGATGATCTCAATGCCCCAGCTCTCCTGAAAAAATTATATTCCCAGAATCCGGGCAAACCCGGCTTCTTGTGTTCTGTGCCCACCTTTAAAAGGGGGGGTACTGTCACTCATCGAACCGTGAGTGCCTCTGCGCTGGTGCGTGGCTCCCTAGCCTTTCTGCCGGCACCTATCCTGAACCGCGGCCGTCCGCCATCCTTATGGTCTGCGCATGCGCAGCTCCCAAGAACTCTTGTGACTGTTGCTTTTAATCTAATTTGCTTGATCAGGCATCTCCCTATTTAAGGCACCTGTGCTCATTACCTCATTGCCTGATCTTGGAGTCTCATTCCCTGTGAGTCTCTGAAGGTGTCTCCTGTGTTCTACTAGTGTCTTCAGTTTCCTGCTGATTCCTGATTTACTCATCGCTGGTTTCCATACCCGCTACTGTCTTCTGTGTACTACTAGTGTCTTCAGTTCCTGTGGATTCCCTGTGCTACTCATCGCTGGTTTCCATACCTGCTTCAGTCTTCTGTTTCCTGCCTGTGTCCTCAGCTGGACTCTGGACTCACCTGTGGTTCCTACACTCGTCTCTGCCGTCCAGCGTCTCTGCAGTTCCTGCATTTCCCTGTGGACAGACTGTTCTACTGAATAGCGGTATGCCTATCTGTTATTGACTTTCTACGTTTACTCTGCATATCCGCTAGGACAAGTTTCCACTATCAGCAGCGGTATCCATACCCGCTATAGACTGTTATTGTTACGCTGCATAACTGTTTGGAATTAACCGTACTACTCAGTCGTTAGATGCATAATTGTGATTGACTATCCATTATTTGCCTGCATATCTGTACTGAGCAAGTCTCTACCAAGCAGCGCCACACATACCGTTATATAGACTTTGTTGGATACGCTGCATACCTATTGGGATCAAGTTCCTCTGTGCTCTCAGTGTCTGCATCCTATTATCTTTGCATGCTTCCACTCATCGACACCTGTACACATCCTCACCTATTAAGCAGTGGTACAACTTGCTATACGCAGACCACTGACTTCCCTGCTACCTACCTGCACCTGGACAAGTCTTCTCACCATAAGCAGTGGTACAACTTGCTATACGCAGACCACTGACTTCCCCGCTACCTACCTGCACCTGGACAAGTCTTCTCACCATAAGCAGTGGTACAACTTGCTGTACGCAGACCACTGACTTCCCCGCTACCTACCTGCACCTGGACAAGTCTCCTCACCATAAGCAGTGGTACAACTTGCTGTATGCAGACCACTGACTTCCCTGCTACCTCCCTGCATCTACTCACGTCCATCCTAAATTTCCATGTTCAAATCTGCCTTTCCACTATATCAGCTAGTCGCTGATTCATTGACCAAAGATTGCTGCAAGTCACTGACTTTCCTATTATTTATTGGCATTCTCTCTCCATCTGCTGTGATATATGTTCCGCTAGTCACCCCGCTACCAGAGGACCGTTGTGTGAACTTCACTACTCTGGTAAGCCCAGTCATCTGGTGAATTCCTGGGCAAAACTCCTAGTGCCCATGACAATATTGTTGTCACTCTCACAATACAGACATGGTATGTCATCACATCCTGTGGTTAGCTGCAGATTCAGCACTATCATGTAGTGAGATTGTTGTCACTCACACAATACAGACATGGTATGTCATCACATCGTGTGGTTAGCTGCAGATTCAGCACTATCATGTAGTGAGATTGCTGTCACTGACATAATGGTGGAGCTGCTAATTCACAGATTTGTGTGATCACAGGAATACACACATACAGTACTATTACATTTTCTTAGTTTACCTTAATCATAGTTTAGGGCCTCAGTGTCTTAGAACGAGACAGTAGAGCAATTTAATAAAAAAAAAAAAAAATTCAAACTACTAAATAGAAATATATTTCAAATACATTTAATTGGTGTTGAAGCTTCTGCTTAGTTTGGTTTTCAGTGAGCAATGTTTGTAATTACATTTCGTTATAAGGCCTAAGCTGACTTTTACCAACAATGCAAGGATACATAAAATCCAACAAGACTTTACCAGGAAATATTTTGCTCAGTAGTGTAAACCGAACCCACAGAGAATGCTAGAACAAAGCTGCAAGATGTATATAAATAAAATTAAAATAAGTTCCTAAAGCAAAAGTAAAATAAAATCTAGCTAAGCATAATGTAACCAGTCTGGACAAAATACACAGCATGGGGGCTTAGTGGTTAGCACTTCTGCCTCACAGCACTGGGATCATGAGTTCAATTCCTGACCATAGACGTATCTGTGTGGAGTTTGTATGTTCTCCCTGTGTTTGCGTGGGTTTCCTCCCACAAGGGGATTTAGACTATAAGCTCCATTGGAACAGGGAATGATGTGAGTGCATTCTCTGTACAGCGCTGCAGTATTATTATTTATCATTAATTTTTCATAAATAAATGAGGATGACAGGGACATAGTGTTTCTGAAATGAATTTAGTGTGGTTTCATTATTTTGTAGATTAATGAAAGATGTGCACTCATCCTCTTTATATGTGTGTTACCCCGGTATTGAACAACACTTACCAATAGGATCTCTGCATTGCATGTGAGAGGCGTAGTTACAGCACTTCTGATTCCCCTTACAATCCCAGTCACTTCTACATGCCAGATTAGGGTCTCCTTTACATTCTTTTAGCGTCTGGGTATTCGGACACTGGCCTGGCTTTGTCCCTAGACAGACAGATAGAAAGATTTCTCATTACATATTGGTTATATTTCGAGGGTAATTCTTTTATATAGAGAGAAGGAAATGTATAAAGCAGTAATAATTTTTTAGTTTTATAGAACCTTAAACATTTCAGTAATGTTTTACCTCAATGTGTTTATACACCAATCAGCCACAACAACAACAAGTGAAGTGAACAAGAATGATTATCTCTCTACAATGGTACCTGTCCAGCGGTGAGATATATTAGATAGAATATTAATGGCCAATCTTTGAAGTTGATGTGACAGAAGCAAGAAAATGGGCAAGCGTAAGGATCTGAATGACTTTAGCAAGGACCAAATTGTTATGGTTAGACGACTGGGTCACAGCATCTCTAAAATGACAGGCCTTTTGGAGTGTTCCCAGTATACAATGGTTAGTATCTACCAAAAGCGGTCCAAGGAAGGGCAACTGGTGAACTGGCAACAGGGACATGGGTGCCCAAGATTCATTGATGCATATGGGGAGCGAAGGCCAGCTTGTCTTGTCCAGTTCCACAGAAGAGCTACTATTGTACAAATTGCTGAAAAAGTTAAGGCTGGGTATGATAGAAAGGTATCAGAACACACAGAGCGCGTATGGCGCTGCTTAGACTCAGACTGGTCAGATTGCCCATGCTGACTCCTGTCCACCACCGAAATCGCCAACAATGGACACATGAACACCCATACTGGACCATGGAGAAATGGAAGAAGGAGGTCTGTTCTGATGTATCACGTCGTCTTTTTCATCTGTGGACAGAGTCTGCATAGTTTACCTGGGGAAGAGATGGCACCAAGATGTACTATGGGAAGAAGACAAGCCAGCTGAGGCAGTGTGATGCTCTGGGCAATGTTCTGCTGGGAATCATTGGGTCCTGACATTCATATGGATGTTACCTTGACACCTATCACCTATCTAAACATTGTTGCAGACCATGTACACCCCTTCATGGCAACAGTATTCCCTGATGGCAGTGGCCTCTTTCAGCAGGAATATGTGCACGAGAAAAATGAAAAAAATTGTTCAGGAATGGTCTGAGGAACACGACAAACAGTTCAAGGTGTTGATTTGGCCTTCAAATTCCCCAGATCTCAATCTGATCGAGCATCTGTGGAATGTTCTGGAAAAACAAGTCCGAGCCATGGAAGCCCCACCTCACCGCTTACAGGACTTTAAGGATCTGCTGCTAACGTCTTGGTGCCAGATACCGCAGGACACCTTCAGAGGTCTTGTGGATTTCATGCCTCTATGGGTCAAAGTTCTTTTAGCGGCACAAGGGGGACCTACATAATAGTAGGCAGGTGGTTTTAATGTTGTCACTGATTGGTATATATTAAAGTAATGATTAGAAGAATAAAACTTAGGTGAATCAGTCTGTGGAAAAAGAACCATTACAAATGTTTTTACAAAATAATAATTGAGATTAATTTATGAATAGTGATTTTAATCAATAAAGGACTGTTAGGAAATCTCCGTTTTCTATCAAAGTTATCATAACATATAATTCCATGGTAGTGTAGCCAGCAATTTGTGTTACAGCATCATATAAAATGCAGATGCTTTGAAAAAGTTTGGTTCCCAATGAAACGCGTCAGTTGCTAGTGAAGTGTAAAGCTCATCAAGTAGCTTGGGAAGATCTGATCTGTCTTAATTTATATTTTGGGACCAAGACCTAAATGGACGTATAAAGTGCAAACAGAATCTGTCTATTTGTCCGAAGTGGAGAAGCTATTCATACACTGATCATTGGGGTTTAATATCACAAATTAGGAGGAATTTCTATTCTATTGTACACTGGAGCTATTATTATACACAGTGGGACTGTTAGGCCGGACAGGGTGATATTGTTCACTGGAGCTATTAGACTGCACAGTGGGATTATTAAGATGGATGTTGGGCATATTATATTGTACACTGGAGCTATTCAGGCCCGGCGCTCCCATTAGGCAAGGTTAGGCACTTGCCTAGGGCACCGGGCTCTGGAGGGCGCCACAGAATTCTTAAAGACTTTAAAACTGTGCGGCGACCGCTGACCATACCTGTCACGGCCGCCGCACAGCATTCAGATGCACGGGGGGGGGGGGAGAGGCTATTTTGACCCCTCAACTCGTAAATTTAGCCTTTACTACCCCTCCCACGGGGGGAAGGGGGGATGATGGAAGTTAACTGACTTGACTATTCTAATTTTTTTGTCAAATAATGTCAGTATACCAAATTTCAGGTCAATTGGATGAGTCCTTTCTAAGAAAATAGTTTTTTCCACACACACACACACACACACACACACACACTAACGCACACCTCTACACATGTGTGTTCATGAGGTAAAATTACCTCACGAAAATGAGTTTGAGCCCTACCAAATTTCAGCCCTTTTTGAATTTTTTTTCTCACACACACTAAGAATTTAGTAGGTCAGTGTATAACTCCGCCCAGCAGGTGGCGCTGCAACTTGTTGTTGTTTTTTCCACACACACACAGACAGACAGACGCCACTAAGCATTTATATATTAGATGTTGGAGCTATTAGACTGAACAGCAGGACTATTAGGCTGGATATTGGGGTATTATTTTGTACACTGGAACTATTAGACTGCACAGTGGGACTATTAGGCTTGGTGTTGGGGTATTATATTATATACTGGAGCTATTATTATAAACGGTGGGATTATTAGGGTGGACAGTGGGATATTATATTATATACTGGAGCTATCAGACTGCACAGTAGGACTATTACACTGGAAAATGAGAACGTTTTTCTGCCAATTATGTTGATTGTATTAGATTTTAAATGATAATTTTATAAAAATAATTTTACCTATTTATTTTATCTATTAATGTATATTATTTTATGTAATCTATTCATTCATATTATATTAAAATGAGACATCTATGGATCTATTTCTAAATTAAATTGAAAGTTATGTTCTCACAATATAACATGTGTACTCTTCATGTTATCACTTCCATGTGCTGTTATATTTACTCCAGAGGAGAGAGGAGCGAAATTTGAAAAACTGATCAGAGAAATGTTTCCTTCATTCTGCATTTCACACGTTCTGACACTTTTCCCACATAAGGGTCTTGGAGCCTGATTCATATTGGAACATAATTCATGTTTTTGAAAATCAGGACATCCGTATTCAATACAATCTGATCTTAGACCACGCTCCCATCTGAGTATAAGTACGCACTGGCTATACGGGACAAACAGAACAGACTGCAGCATACGTAGATAATATAAAGTCCCATCAGAACGCATGGGGAAAGAAATACACTAACAAATCTTAACACTATTATCATTAATTAAAGTAAAATTGCATATTTTATTTTTTTACATGAAATACATAAGTCAGAATGTTCTTAACGCCTGTTGTACATAAAATGCATTTTTACAGTTCTCTTTATTGCAGATACATGTTCTGGCATACATACATGTAGCCATCACTATAAGTCAGTACTTACACCTGCCCTGTAGCTGGTACACGTGATACAACTAAAAACATGTATCTCAGAGATGCTCCGAGCTTGAATAGGACAAATGTGTGCGCTCAGCCTCGGCTGTATATTGTCCATCCGCCCCTTCCCATCCCTGTTCTGCCATTCAAATCATAGGCTGTCGGAAATGTCATTTGCATT
The DNA here is from genome assembly GCF_038048845.1 of Mixophyes fleayi. NCBI lineage: Eukaryota > Metazoa > Chordata > Amphibia > Anura > Limnodynastidae > Mixophyes > Mixophyes fleayi. The sequence goes on along the minus strand of NC_134404.1, from coordinate 3,986,750 downwards.
TGTAATATAACTAACATATAAGTGGAATATTCTGGCCAAGGGAAATTGGCGTGAGGATAGACAGCTTATCAATAGGCTCAGGCTCAGTTCCCGAGAACCGAACACACCCGAATTTAGCAGATCCGAGTACCGAGCTGAGCCGGCTCGGGACTTTCCCACGCCCTCGGAATTGGAAACGAGGCAAACTGTCATTGTTACATCTGTGGATCTCGCAAGTTTTGAATTATTTAAGTACCACCCTCAACGGCGATCTAGCGCCATTTCACAGAGGGACACAGAAGGGGTAGCACAGTTCTTGGCAGTCTCCAGTGCAGTTGGGCAGTGTCATAGGTAGAAAAGAAAGAGGAGGAGTAGCAGTGTTCTTCAAAGTCCCCAGTGATATTCAGGAGAGCTCCATTGCTAATTGTCATTGCTGAAATAGAAATAATAGGGCTGGCAGGCTTGGTCTTCTAAATCTGCAGTCACATTGTACTGTGTTATCAAAATGGATTCACAGCAGTATACAGAAGGCCAGGAGCACCAAGCAGCTGCTGGCACCAGTCATGATGATAGTAATCTATCTACGTCATTTGCAAAAAGTCTATGTTAAAGTGCATAGTGTTTTTAAGTCAGGGAAACAAAAATGTAAAAATACATTTTTTACCTTGGTCAAGAAAAAAGACCTGTAATCCAGGCAAAGTTATTTGCAAAATAAAATAAAATTGCCACCATGCCACTCTACACACATAGTGGCAAGGAAAGAATGACGCCTTCGCCTTTCTCTATGAGTGCTAGTTCTGCAATAGTCACTGAGGCATCTTCTTGTAAAGTCAGTCATGACCAAGAAAGACCTTGTCATTCAGACTACAAAAGTGGTGTCCAAATACTTTTATGTGTAAAAGCCGAGCTGGAAGAAAACAGTAAGGCATTAGAGGAAAATGTAAGTTCAGATTCAGAAATAACACAAATCCCTGAGGAGAGTCTATCCACGAGTGCTGTATGTAATCCTGACCTTTCTGATAGTGTACCCATGAAGAAGGCCCCTTTCAGTATTTCTGCAGATGTATGTATGAACAGCCCAAGTGTAGCCAGTGATACACAAATTGAGGATGCCAATTTGGAATTGCAACAGGATGAGTGGGATATTTGTGTAGCTGACGAGGGCGCTAATGAGGATGTTGATAAGGATGCTGTTGTTTGGGAAAGTCCTGCACCAGTGGAAGCAGTTCTTGCATGTAATAAGAAGAAGGCCATTGTCATGTCTGGGCATAATACCAAAAAATACACCTCTCATGTGTGGAATTATTTTTGCCAAAATACTGACAACAGTTGTCTAGCCATTTGTAGCGTTTCTAAAGCCGCAGTCAGTAGAGGTAGGGACTTTAACCATCTTCGAATTGCATGCATGTTACGCCATTTGAAGCGAGTTCATGGCAAGCTGTTTGGAAAATTGGAAACTTATGCTAAAAAAATAACAACTACCAGTCCAGCATCAGCTAGGTCCTTTCTCTCAGCTAGATCCCGACACCTGTGATCATAATATGGTCTCATTTGAAATTAGTTTCCAGAAGCAATGGTATAAGGGATCAAATAGGACTTTAAACTTTATAAATGCAAATTTTAATATGCTAAAGGAGTCTATAAAGTGTATAGACTAGGACAAAGTTTTTGAAGGAAAAAATATGGAAGAAAAGTGGGCTGTCTTTAAAGTGTTGTTGGAAACATACACGTATAATTTCATTCCTATGGGAAATAAATGTAAAAGTCTAAAACAATGTGGCTAAATAATAAGGTAAGGGAAGAAATGCAAAGGAAGTAGCGTGCATTGAAATTGTTTAAGTCTGAAGGGTCTGAGGAGTCCTTCCGTAGGTACAAGGACTGTATTAAAACATGTAAAAAGGAAATTAGATTGGCTAAATTAAAAAATGAAAAAACAAGTTGCAAAAGAAAGTAAGACAAACCCAAAAAGTATATTAATGGCAAAAGAATTAGAAAAGATAATATAGGACCCCTAAGAAGTGAGATGGGTAAATTGATAAATGATAATAAGGAAAAAGCAGAGGTAGGTATTAATCACTTTCTTTTCTTCAGTATTTACTAGAGAGGAACAAATGGTAGGAATAATACATACAAATTGAAATGAAACCATATTATTAAGTAATACTTGGTTGACAGAGGAAGAAGTCCAAAGTGGACTGAAGAATATTAAGATAAATAAAGCTCCAGGTCCAGATGGCATACACCTAAGGGTCCTTATGGAGCTAAACTCAGAAATAGCTAGACCACTATTCTTAATTTTCATAGATTCAATCTCATCAGGCTCAGTACCAAGTGATTGGCGAATAGCAGATGTGATGCCGTTGTTTAACAAGGGGACAAGAACACAACCAGGGAATTATAGACCTGTAAGCCTGACTTCAATAGTGGGAAAACTACTGTAAGGTATTTTAAGGGATAGTATTCAGGATTACTTGGTGCGCAATAATATTATTAATGGGAATCAGCATGGATTTGTGAGGGATAGGTCATGTCAAACTAATCTATTTAGTTTCTATGAGTAAGTTAGTGGGAACTTAGACCAGGGCAGCACAGTGTGGTTTACTTAGATTTTGCAAAAGCCTTTGATACAGTGCCACACAAGAGGTTGATATGATTACTATGTACATATACATTAAGGTTCAATACAGAGAACTTTCATGGGAACTTTTTACCCCGAGGACTATACACAGGACACGTGGTCCCACTCTAAGATTAGAGGAGAGGAAATTTCACAACCAGCAAAGGAAGGGGTTCTTTACAGTAAGGGCAGTCAAGTTATGGAATTCATTGCCAGGGAAGGTTGTGATAGCATATTAAATAGATATGTTTGAGCAAGGGTTAGACAATTTTTTTGCAGAAAAGTGTAGCCAGGGATACGACCGTTAATTAAAATGAAGGATAGTAGTGGATATAGGGTAAAAATAGGACTGCAATAATGGGTCTGGGGGGATTTTCACAATTGAAACAGATTGTCAATTGCTTACTCTGGATCAATTTCTAATATAAGTGCAGGATCGCAAGAGATCCAAAATAGGTTGAACTTGATGGACTGGTGTCTTTTTTCAACCTCATCAACTATGTTACCTGAAATCTACACCCACAACACTGTCCTCATCAATATCCGCAGTAGCGATCGGAGTTAGTCCTCATCCAAAGAGCTAAGGCTAGATGACTCCTCCACTATCCTGGAGTCCTCAGAAGAATTCTTGAGTGGTAGTCCCACTGCTACTGCTGCTGCTGGGAGTGAATCTTCATCCCAGAAGTAGACCAAGAAGAAGACAACTAGTAGTTTACAACAATTGACTGGTAAACAATTCTTTGTAAGAGGAAGCAAGTATGACAGCTGTCACCCAGCTGCGAAGTGGATCACAGACGCCATGGGGACTATGCTAGTATTAGATCTGCATTCAATATCCACTATTAATGCAGCTGGTGTTAGACAGTTACTTGAGGTCTTATGTCCCCGTTACCAAATTCCATCACGACACCATTTTAATAGAAAAGCTATTCTCACCTCTGCCAGAAGGTTTGTAAAAATGTAATTATTGGGCTACAAAATGCCATTCTACCCACTGTACACATAACCACAGATATGTGGACAAGCGGAACTGGGCAAACTTAAGATTATGTGACAGCCCACTAGGTTGGTGATTCACCTTCACCAGCAGGACAAGCAACAGCATCTACCTGTCATGTCTTCACTAGGAATATCACTGACTGGTATTGGCACTACTAAACTGGTAGGCACGGAGTCTAACGCACCACCGGTGTTCACCAGAGACCTCCGCAAGGAGGTTTGGGCTTTGCTGCGTGTGATGCACAGGTCACGGTTCTCACAGATAGTTACCAGAGCAGCGAATGGAGAATAGTCAGATAGGCCGAGTCGAAACCAGAGAAACACAGTACAACGGGGAGAAGGCAGAGAGTAATCAGGAATGGTCCAAGGTCAATACCAGTGCGGGCAATGAAGTACACATGGAGATCCGTAAGAGAAGTCAAGCAAGCCAAGGAGTCAAACACAGGAGGGCAAATCTGGATAAATAGAAATATTGCTGGAGCTGGTGGGAACTACTACTCTGGCACCCTAATGGTGCCAGAGTGAGTTTATATAGAGCCAAACAGGAAGCCCAGGAGAGTGGAGGTTCCGACGATCAGTCTCAGCTGATCAGTCTCAACTGGGTTGCCTAGCAAGCGCCGCGATCATGTCCCATTGCCTAGCAACGGGACGTGACTTGCGGCCAGAGGGTGTCCGTCTTCGGCACCCAGTGGAGGTGTGGAGACGGTGCCTGACAGTACCCAAGAACGTCACATTTTTCAGAGGCAGGCAACTCTGTGTATCACCAGCTTCACAAGGAGGCATACAGTTGACAATCTGTTACAAAAACTAAGGGATGTCATTGCAACATGGCTTATCCCGCTTGGATTCTCCTCAGGTTATGTCATTGCTTATGTCAATGCCACCAATATTGTGAGAGCATTACAGCTGGTTGAATTCCATCACATTCCCTGTTTGGCTCACACATACAACTTGGTGATGCAGAGCTTTTTAAAAAATGATAGGGAAATGCAGGAGATGCAGTCTGGGGCCCATAAATATCTGGACATTTTCCGATTTTCCTGTCACCAACTGAAGCAAGAGGTGGCGACAAGGTGGAATTCCAACCTGTATATGCTTCTGCGGATGGAGGAACAGCGAAAAGCCATCTACGCTTACTCCACAAGCCATGACATTGGGAAAGGAGGGGGATGTATTTTACACAAGCGCAGTGGAGAATTCTTTCCGCGTTGTGCAAGGTGCTGAAACCAATCGAGGTAGTCACCTGTGAAGTGAGTTCAGACACTACTAGCCTGAGTCAAGTGATTCCCTTAATTATACTTTTGGAAAAGCAACTTGAGGAGATGAAACAAAGCAATTATGCTAAGTATGTTCAGCGATTTTATTGTGAGAGTTGAAACTCGCAGATGTATGAAGCTGAGATTTCATGCAAAATCGCCAGAGTTGTGCTTCTGTCAAAATCGCTATTTGCAAAATCGCCAGAGATCTAACTCCCGACTGTTTGCCACTGCAGCTATACAAGGCTCAAATGTATGCAGCTGCGAGTAAGCAAACTCAGGAGAGTTTGCTTTCAAACATGCCAGATACAACAAGCTGATTGCTAGCAGCGCGTTGTATAAACACATCACTGTTACACTGCCTGTCAGTGTAAAAACTGTAAAGAATAGATGAAAGTTAAAAAAAAAAAAGCTTGGGGTCCCCCCTCTATTCATGCTTAACCCTAGTGCTGCCTGACTACTGCTGGTTCCGTGAAAATCGGGGAAAAAGTTTGCGTGGGGTCCCCTGATTTTCACTTAACCAGCACTAGGCAAACCAGCCGGGGTTGGCGGCACTATAGCAGTGGGACACGTAGCAGGGGTCCCCCTGCAATAATGACTAACCAACCCCAAGCTGTTCAGTGCTGGGCTGGATTCCCAAGGGAGTGGTGTCCCCCCAAAAAATTCTATTCTTTACAGTTTTGACAGCTGCCGGAGCTTCGGCAGCTGTATGACAGGCAGTATAACAGTGATGTGTTTACAACTCGCTGTGACAACACAGGAGAGTTAGCTAAACACGGGAGAGTTTACATCGCAGCAAATCGCCAGAGATGACCAGTAAATTTGGAGATCAGGGTCAAAATCGCAGCTTGATACATTTCAGTTTTTTTTAACTAAAATCGCGGTTTATCACCCGCAACTTGCCGCGATTTTAACACGCTGTCAAAATCGGACCTTGATACATTTACCCCCTGGTCTGGACTTAATGAAATGACCAAAAAAGTGTCTCCTCTGCCATAACTCCACCTGATCCTACTATCAACATCCAGAGGATTTTGGAGGATTATTTTAACGGCAGCATAGAAATACACACATGAGACAGTCCCTTTACATTCTGGGAGGAAAAAAAGGAAATTTGGAGTCCCATGTATCAACTCGCTTTGCACTGCCTAAGCTGCCCATCCTTCAGTGTGTACTTGGAAATAGTTTTTAGCACAGTCGGGAACCTTGCAGCGATCGGCGTAGGAGGCTACTTCCTCAAAATGTGGAAAAGATGAATTTCATAAAAATGAACTTCAACTTCCATGAGGAAGACCTTCCCCGCCAAGTGCATCAAAATACAGAGACTTTTGTAATGGAGGATTCCAGCAGTGATGAATGAATAATGTGCGAAGATTATATACACACTGAGAAGGGAGAGTATAAGGCTGAGGATGAATGCAACAACATCTTGCCACAGTAGAGTTCATTAACAGCACTGTTACCTTAGGTGCTTTACGGCCATTGTTAGCTTGTTTTGTGGGGACCCAAACAAACCCAGCACACTAGCCTCGAAAGTGGCACTCCTTGTCGCTGAAGTGCTTGGTTTGTTAAAGTGTGCATGTCCATTTTAAGATCCAACATACCTCCACTCCTCCTACTGTATCACTATCACATTGCAGTCACTAACATTACCATTCATACAGTCCCTTCTAAATGTCCATTTCAACCACTGCACGTGTTACCCCGGTACTGAGCACAACTTACCAACAGGATCTCTGCATCGCGTGTTACAGTCACAGCACTTCTGTTTCCCTTCACAATCCCAGTCACTTCTGCATACAGGATCAGAGATTTTTTCACATACAATATTGATGGGGAAAACCGAACACTTTCCTGGCTTTTCACCTAGACAGATAGAAAGATTTCTCATTACATATTATTATTATTATCATTTATTTGTTAGGCGCCACAAGGTATCTGCAGCGCCGCACACAGTACTAACAGTAGACTATACAGGGTGAAACCATACAGAACAATGAACAAAAAGTAACAATACTTCAGAAACTCCGGCTAGTCATATGCAGTAAAAACGGAGCGGAAGAACAGGTATGGAGACAGGAGGGGAGGGGGCCCTGCTCATAAGAGCTTACATCTTAAGGGAGGGTAAACAGACCAGGCACAATAGGAGCCAGTTGAGACAAGAGGAGAGAAGGGAGGACGAGCAAAGGGAGGAGATAGGGGTTAAGTAGATGGTTGGTAGGCTTTGAGGAAGAGGTGAGTTTTGAGTGCACGTTTGAAGGAGCACAGAGTAGGAGAGAGACGGATGGAACGAGGGAGGTCATTCCAGAGAAGGGGGGCGGCACGGGAAAAGTCTTGGATTCTGGAGTGGGAAGAGGTGATAAGGGTGGAGGAGAGGCGGCGGTCGTTGGCCGAGCGCAGGGAGCAGGCAGGAGTGTGAATGGAGAGGAGGTTAGAGATATAAGGGGCAGTAGAGTTGGAGAGAGCCTTGTAAGTGGTGGTGAGGAGTTTGAAAAGGATTCTGTAGGGGAAGGGGAGCCAGTGTAAGGCAAGGCAAAGAGGAGAGGCAGAGGAGGAGCGGCGTGAGAGGGGGATGAGTCTTGCGGCCACATTGAGTATAGAGCAGAGGGGGGAGAGACGGGAGTGGGGGAGGCCAATGAGGAGGAGGTTACAATAATCAAGGTGGGAGATGATGAGTGCATGGATGATAGTTTTGGTGGCATCCTGAGAGAGAAAAGGACGGATGCGGGCGATGTTGCGTAGTTGGAAGCGACAGGCTTGGACAAGGGAATGAATGTGGGGGGCAAAAGAGAGAGAGGAGTCGAGGGTGACACCCAGGCAGCGAAGTTGGGTGACAGAGGAGATGGTAGTGTTGTTGACAACAATAGAGAGGACATCGTGGGATGGGAGTCTGGGAGGAGGAAAGACAATGAGTTCAGTTTTAGAGATATTGATTTTGAGAAAGCACTCGGACATCCAGGAGAAGATGGCGGAGAGGCAGTCGGATACCCGAGCGAGGAGGGTGGAGGAAAGATCAGGAGAGGAGATATAGAGTTGAATGTCATCAGCATAAAGGTGATACTGAAGACCGAAGGAGGAGATGAGAGCACCAAGGGAGGAGGTGTAGAGCGAAAAGAGTAGAGGGCCAAGAACAGAAGCCTGCGGGATTCCTATGGGGAGAGGGTAGGGGGAGGAGGAAGAACCAGACATGGATACAGAGAAGGAGCGATTAGCGAGGTAAGAGGTGAATCAGGCATGGACAGAACCAGAGAGGCAGAGAGAGAGAAGAGTTTGCAGCAGAAGGGGGTGGTCTACGGTGTCAAAGGCTGCAGAGAGGTCAAGGAGGATGAGTACGGAGAAGTGATCCTTGGATTTAGCTGATAGGAGATCATTAGTAACCTTGGCCAGGGCAGTTTCGGGAGAATGGAGGGGGCGGTAGCCAGATTGGAGAGGGTCAAGGAGGGAATTGTCTGCGAGGTGCCTGGTTAGGCGGCTGCAGACAATCCACTCAAGTAATTTGGAGGCATAGGGGAGAAGAGAGATAGGGCGATAATTAGCACTAGAGGTGGGGTCAAGATTGTTTTTTTTGAGGATAGGAGAGATAATAGCGTGTTTAAAAGAGGAGGGTACTACACCAGAGGAGAGTGATAGGTTGAAAAGGTGTGCTAGGTAAGAGCTGGTCGTTAAAGAGAGAGAGCAAAGAAGGTGGGAGGGGATGGGATTGAGAGGGCAGGTAGAGGGTGGAGAGGAAAGAATAAGGGAGCAAACTTCTTCACTGGTTGTAGGGCTGAAGGAACACCAGAGTTGGTTGATGGGGGAGGTGCACCGGTGAGGGTGGCGGGAGAAGGGGAGGAGGAGATGTTCAGTCTGATGGCCTCAATTTTGGAAGAGAAGAAAGTGGTGAAGTCAGAAGCGGAGAGGGAAGGCGGGACAGAGGGGGAGAGGGGGGTTATACATATTGGTTTTATTATGCGGGTAATACTGGTATATAGAGAGAAGAAAATGTATAAAGTAGTGACATTTGCTGAGAATTACAGAACCTTGGAGATTTCTGTAATTGTCACGAAAGACAGATAGTGGGAATGGTCTTGATCTCTGCTTGAGTGACAGCTACCCCTATAGAGGTGCGGAGTCTAATAGAGGAGAGGTATTCACTAGAGATGCTCAGACTCGATACCACGAGAACCGACCGGAACTTAGCAGATCCGAGTACCAAGCCGGATCGTTTCAGTAGGTACTTTTGCGAGTCCTCGGAATTGAAAACGAGGCAAAACGTCATTGTTACATCGTCGGATCTTGGATGTCGCAAGTTTTAGATTCTATAAGTACCGCCCTCCACGGCAATCCAGCGACATTTCACAGAGGGACACAGAAGTGTTAGCACAGTTCTTGGCAGTCTCCAGTGCAGTTTGGCAGTGTCATAGGTAGAAAAGAAAAAGGAGGGGTAGCAGTGTTCTACAAAGTCCCCAGTGACATTCAGGAGAGCTCCATTGCTCCATTGCTAATTGTCATTGCTGAAATAGAAATAATAGGTCTGGCAGTCTTGGTCTTCTAAATCTGCAGTCACATTGTACTGTGTTATATAGGTAACATACAAAGAGGAGAGCTCCATTGCTCCATTGCTAATTGTCATTGCTGAAATACAAATAATAGGGCTGGCAGGCTTGGTCTTCTAAATCTGCAGTCACATTGTACTGTGTTATCAAAATGGATTCACAGTGGTACACAGAAGACAAGAAGCACCAATCAGCTACTAGCACCAGTCTCGATGATAGTAATCCCTCTACATCATCTTCTAAAGCCTATGTTAAAGTGCATAGTGTTTTAAAGTCAGGGAAACAAAAATGTAAAAAAACACCCCTTTCCTTGGTCAAGAAAAAAAGACCTGTAATCCATTCAAAGTAATCTGCAAAATAAAATAAAATTGCCAACATGCCATTCTACGCAGTGACAAGGAAAGAATGAGGCCTTTGCCTTTCTCTATGAGTGCGAGTTCTGCAACTGTCACTGAGGCATCTTCTTGTAAGGTCAGTCGTGACCAAGAAAGACCTTGTCATTCGGTCTCCAAAAGTGGTGTACAAATAATTTTACGTGTAAAAGCCGAGCTGGAAGAAATCAGTAATACATTAAAGGAAAATGTAAGTTTAGATTCAGAAATGACGCAAATCCCTGAGGAGAGTCTATCTACGAGTGCTATGTGTAATCTTGACCTTTCTGATAGTGCACCCATAAAGAAGGGCCCTTTCAGCATTTCTGCAGATGTGTGCATGAACAGCCCAAGCGTAGCTGGTGATACACAAATTGAGGATGCCACTTTGGACTTGCAACATGATGAGGAGATATTTGTGTAGCTGACGAGGGCACTAATGAGGATGTTGATGAGGATGATGTTGTTTTTTGCAAGTCCTGCACCAGTGGAAGCAGTGCTTGCACGTGATAAAAGATGACCATTGTCATGCCTTTGCATAAGACCAAAAAATCTGTCTCTTTTGTGTGGAAATATTTTTACCCAAATCCTAACAACAGTTGTCTAGCCATTTGTAGCGTTTGTAAAGCCACAGTAATGTAAGCATGAATGTCTAAATAGACATGTATATGTATTATCTTTTTCCTTGCTGCTGTTTCATCAGTATTGCACAAAGTGTTTGTAATCTGCACTTTACGTCAAAGGTACCTAACTATATTATAAATTGGGGATGATTCGAAGCTCAGGGGTGAACTTGCTTTTTGCTGTGGATTACAATGGCTCTTTTTTGGTGCATTGTCTGTCACCCTGGATTGGTCTGGGTCTCATAAAAGCATGCATCTCGGGGGGGGGGGGGGTGGGGGGGTGGATTGGGTAGCGCCTTTTGCCATGTATTAGCTGTAGAATTATCACAGTTATCAGGGAATGGGTGGAGCGATCAAATGAACCATGAACTGATTTCATGATCCAAGGACAATTCCATCTTGCACCACTTTTTTTTTCTGTCACTGCTGTGTTGCAATATTTCCTAGATGTCTTATGAACTGCCGTGTGTTTGTGCCATTGCTCTGTCACTTACCATCCAGCTGGGTCACTGCAATCTTTGTTTTAAAGTGTAGGAAAATAATATTGTGACCTCTGAAGTGGTCAAAATTGACTGCAACTAGGGGGGAAAAAAAGCAAAGATATGTGGGATTTTAGAAAAAAATCGGGAACCAAAACCAAAACATGCAAGGGCAGTTTTGCCAAAACCAAAACCAAAACACCAAGTAAATCCAGATCCAAAACCAAAAACAGAACAGGAGGGTCAGTGAACATCTCTAGTCTTCACCATGGATTCCCGCAAGGGATTATGGTCTTAGCTGCTCTCAACCGAAGGTTGCTGTCCTTTAGGGGGTGCAGAGCAGATAATACAGAGAGCCACAAAGTAACTGTAAGGCAGAATGGAATATAGCCTCAGGTGTATGGAGTTCCGGAACAGGACGGGTGCTGTGCGATGATCAGCAGTATAGCCCTGAATCACGGTAATACGATAGGCTGAGCAGGGAGTACAGTCACAGGTCAAAACAGCGGAATAAGCTGAACAGATATAGCTGTGAAGCGATGCAGTGATCAGAAGTACAGAGGTCCACACAGGTGATATAACTCTGGTACAGGACCAACGATAAGTGAATCTGCAATGAGGCCACGGTCTTGACTGTGGAATAAGCTGAACAGGTAATGCTGTGGAGTAATGCGCTGCTGAGAGAAAAAATACATCCACACAGGTGTTATAACTCTGGAACAGGACCGATGCTGCACCAAACATCCTAACTCGTGAAGACAGGAACAAAGGTAAGTATGAGCACAGATGGGAGTCAGAGGAGATGCTTCCTATCAGGTAGGAGACCTGATGAAGTGACACCCATAGAAAGGAGAAGAACCCTTATTAAGGGAGCTGGCTGGTGATCCACCTATCACGGTAGAGCAGAGGTTTTAAAAGGTTCCCGGGTTGCGCAAGTACAGAATGCTTGGCAAGATGGCTTGGCTAAGTGGTTAGCACTTCTGCCTCACAGCACTGGGGTCATGAGTTTGATTCCCGACCATGGCCTTATCTGTGTGGAGTTTGTTTTTGTATGTTCTCCCCGTGTTTGCGTGGGTTTCCACCGGGTGCTCCGGTTTCCTTCTACACTCCAAAAACATACTGGTAGGTTAATTGACTGCTACCAAAATTGACCCTAGTCTCTCTCTCTCTCTCTCTCTGTATGTTGGGGAATTCAGACTTTAAGTTCCAATGGGGCAGGGACTGATGTGAATTAGTTCTTTGTACAGCGCTGCAGAATCAGTGGCGCTATATAAATAAATGAGGATGATGATGAGGAACGCCAAACTGTACAACAGATAGGAGTAACCACGGGAAACCCATGTATACAAGTCTCAAAATGGAACTAAACTGGTGAGATATGTGATAGTACCACCCCGTTAAAGGTGGGCACCGAACACCTAAGGTTTAGGCGTCCTGGGATTTTTCATATGAAACCTTCTTATCAGAGCGGGAGCATAAACATCAGAAGCGTCGATCCAAGAACGCTTCTCGGGTCAATATCCTTTCCAGTCTACCAAGTAATTAATTTCGCCTCTCAAGATCTTGGAATCCAATATTTGAGAAATCTCGATTTTGTCTGAGTACTGAGCAACGGGAGGAGCAGAAGCCCTAGAACTGGAGGAAAAAACGAATAATAATAAGAAGTTTGATGAGTGAGACATGGAACGTATTAGCAATTTGAAGTGAATCTGTTAATTTTAGTTTGACTGACACAGGATTGATCACTCTGAGAATTTTTTATAGCCCGATATAACGGGGTGCAAATTTCATGGATGGGATTCGAGGGCGAATGTTCTTGGTTGATAGTCAAACTCTGTCTCCCAGTTTTAGTGGAGGTACCACTCAACATCTTCTATCTGCAAAGCATTTATATCGGTGAGATGCTTTCCTGCAACATTTGAGAGTCCGATCCCATATGGACAAAAAATCCCGGTGGAGTTCGTTGGCTGCAGGAACTTGAGTTGAGGAAATGGCCTTAAAGCTGGGTAGGTTGGGATGTAACCCATAGACAATAGAAAATGGGTTGGATGAAGTGGATTTATGGTAATGGTTGTTATGAGCAAACTCTACCAATGGTAGAAGGTCCACCCAATTGTCTTCTGAAGCTGAGGAGTATAAACGAAAAAAAGTCTCAAGATCCTTATTTACCCTCTTGGTTTGCCTGTTAGACTGTGGATAATAGGATGAGGAAAAATTTAACTGAATGTCCAGGAGTTTGCACAAAGATCTCCAGAATTATGCAGTAAATTGAACTCCCTGATCCGAGACATTTTCGAGAGGGCATCCATGCAGGCAAAATATTTCCTTGATAAATAACTGTGCAAGAAGGGGAGCAGAAGGCAGTCCAGTCAGAGGAATAAAGTGTGAAATTTTCAAAAAGTGATCTACGACCACCCAGATAGTATTGTATTTCTTACATGGTGAAAGGTCGGTCACAAAATCCATGTAGATATGTGTCCATGGTTTGGAAGGAATTGGAAGCGGCATGAGGGGACCCACCGTTGACTGACAAGGAGTTTTAGGTAGTGCAAAAATTTGACAGGCTGCCACGAATTGCTTGATATCTGACCTGAGAGTAGGCCACCAATATTTTCGGGAGACTATTTCAAAAAATTTGGCTGCGCCAGCGTGGCCAGAGAACTGGGGGCAGTGGTACCGGCGTAGGAGCTTTTTAGGAACTGATTTGAAGGTACAAAGCATTTCCCTGGAGGAGGCGTCAGCGGAGTAGACACTTAAGTGGCTTGCAAAAATTTTGGTTTCAGGATGGGACAGTTAATGGTATCAGACAGTTCTGGTTCCAATGGAATGCTCTGGATAAGGCATCTGGCTTCTTATTTCTTGATCTTGACCAAAATGGCACATGTAAGTTAAAACGTGAAAAGAAGAGAGACCAACGAGCCTGCCTGGGATTCAGGCATTGGGTGTCTGAAGGTAAAGTATATTTTTGTGGTCGGTGTAGTCAGTAACAAGGAACAATGCTCCTTCCAACAGATACCTCCATTCAGACAAGGCTAGCTTCATCGCTAACAGCTCTTTATCCCCAATTGCATAATTCTTTTCTCCTGGCAGAAATTTGCGAGAAAAGAAAGCACATTCGGGGAATCGTTCCTCTAGAGGGAATCTCTAAGATAATACTGGCCAACTCCAACCACCAAGGCATCCACTTTAGCAAAGAATTGTAAAGATGTGTTGGGTTGTCTTAACACTGGATCCGTGGAAATAGCCTCCTTGAGGGCATCGGAGGCAGATAATGCTGAGGTTGGCCATATCTTTGTATCTACCCCCTTCTTGGTGAGGGCAACGTTCAGAGCCACAGTCGAAGAATAGTTCTGAATAAATTGCCTGTAGTAGTTGGCAAATACCAAGAAATGTTGGATGGCTTTTAGGCCGGAGGGAATAGGCCAGTTGATAATGGCTCGGAATTTTTCAGAGTCCATACGTAATCCATGTCCCGACACAATGTAACCCAAGAAGGTAGTTTCTGGTGTTTCGAAAACACACCTCTCTAGCTTACAGAATAGCTGATTATCTCTGAGCCTGGACAGCACCTCCGTCACATGAGCCTGATGAGATTTTAAGTCTGGCGAGAAAATTAAAATATCATCTAAATAAACAACGACAGAAGAATACAGGAGGTCTTTGAAAATGTTGTTCACAAAACTTTGGAACACTGCTGAGTCATTGCTGAGGCCAAAAAGCACAACCAAATATTCATAGTGGCCTTCCCTAGTATTGAATGCTGTTTTCCATTTATCCCCCTCACAAATTCCGATAACATTATAAGTGCTCCTCAGGTCCAGCTTGGTGAAGATTTGTGCGCCTTTAATTCGGTCAAATAATTGGGTGATCAATGGAATAGGATACCGATTTTTTTGAGGCCTCTATAGTCGATACAAGGACGTAATGTCCCATCTTTTTTTTCACAAAAACAATCCCAATGGTCGAATAAAGCCTTATGAGAGGTTTTCTTTAACATAATCTGACATGGCTTGTGTTTCAGGACAGATAGGGTATAGACACGACCCCTAGGTGGTATTTTACCAGTAAGAATATCAATTGCACAGTCCCAAATGCGATAAGGAGGTAGTAATTCCGATTTACGTTTATCAAATACGTCCACAAATGATTGATACTGGGGTGAAGATTTTGGCAGGCCCGGAACAAGGCGTCACACTGAGTAGAGGTTTCACTTGTAGCAGGCAATTGGAATGGTAGGAAGAGCCCCAGGACAATATCTGAGAAGAGGTCCAATCAAATTGAGGAGAATGCAAACGTAATCATGGAAGACCAAAATGATGGGACTGGTGGTGTGTGCTAATACATAAAAAGAAATTTTCTCAAAATGTAATGCTCCAATCTGCAGAGACAAAGGTTCCGTCAAGAACAGAATTTTCCCTTTGGGGATTGGACTTCCGTCAATAGTGGTAAGGACCACAGGTGTGGCTAATGGACAGGTGGGTAGAGATAAGGATTCTACCACCGAGGAGGTAATAAAACTCCCAGCTGCCCCAGAATCCAGTAATGCAGATAACGCTTTGGGACCAGATGGTCCATAGATAATTCATGTTTCGACTATTAGGCTGGATGGTTTGGGTATTATGTTGTACACTTGAGCTATTAAACTGAACAGGGGGATTAAAAGAATGGACAGTTGGGGATTATATTTTACAATGGAGCTGTTAGATAACACAGTGGGACCACAAATAGTCTTGACAGTGAGGTGTGATATAGTATACTGGACCTTTAAGACTATACAGTGGGACTAATAGGCTTGACAGTGGAGTATTGTATTGTACAGTGGAGCTATTAGGCTTCGCAATGGGATTATTAGCCTGGACGGTGGGGTATTATATTGTACACTGGAGCTATTACCCTGCACAGTGGGACTATTAGGCTGGATGTTGGGGTATTATATTGTACACTGGAACTATTAGTCTGCACAGTGGGACTATTAAGCTGGATGTTGGGGTATTATATTGTACACTGGAGCTATTATACTGCACAGAGGGACTATTAGGCTGGATGTTGGGGTATTATATTGTACACTGGAGCTATTAGACTGCACAGAGGGACTATTAGGCTGGATGTTGGGGTATTATATTGTACACTGGAGCTAATATATTGCACAGAGGGACTATTAGCCTGGATGTTGGGAGTATAATATTGTATACTGGAGCTAATATACTGCACAGTGGGACTATTAGCCTGGATGTTGGGGTATTATATTGTACACTGGAACTATTAGTCTGCACAGTGGGACTATTAGGCTGGATGTTGGGGTATTATATTGTACACTGGAGCTAATATATTGCACAGAGGGACTATTAGCCTGGATGTTGGGAGTATAATATTGTATACTGGAGCTATTATACTGCACAGTGGGACTATTAGCCTGGATGTTGGGGTATTATATTGTACACTGGAACTATTAGTCTGCACAGAGGGATTATTAGGCTGGATGTTGGGGCATTATATTGTACACATGAATATGGTGGCTGAAAACGTAAGAGATCTTCACTTCAAAGTACCAGGTCATAGGAGTCTGAACAAGTACCACAAATATAAAGGCAGTACAGTGATTTATAGTAATCTCCAAAGAATATCTGAGATTCATATGCAATTATATTAAAATAATTGCACCTATCTTGGCCGTAAACAAAAAGGGTTTATCTCCAGTAAAGGAGAAAGGAGATGATTGAAATTTTAGGATGGTATAAGGTACTGCATACGTAGTCCACAGTTAGATTAATGATCAGGGCACAAGACACCAATCTTACAACTGCACCATTGATTTACTACATGTAACCATAATTTCATTCCGATGAATTTATTGCCAGGTTCAGAATTAAATGCCATCTATATACATATTGATGAAAATTTAAAGAGGGGTTTTATCTGCCCATCTATAAAAACAACTTGGGGACATATCTTCTTGGGTAAGAAAGATGGAGGTCTACACCCTTATTTGACCAAAGAGCTCTAAATACAATCACAGTGTGAAATGGATACAGATTGAAGAGGAATTGCACAGTGACAATATTTACCAAGATAGACATAGGTGGGGCCTCTGATTTGGTGCGAATACTCTCTGGGGATGAATGGAAAATAACATTCTGCATTTGCTATGAGCACCTACTTATGTAGTATGAAATAGGTAAGACAACAGCTAACTTTCATCAGCTTTAGAATGAGGTGGTCTGAGATATTTTGAATTGGTGTGTAGTGACCCACCTTGAAGACATTCTTATATATTCACAAATACAAACGGTGCTGTTTTCACATGCTGAAAAACACTATGGTATTTAGAATGAGACTTATTGTTCAGAACAGTCCAGTATCTTGTCCTGAACCATTCCTGGGTACATTTTAAATTTTGTTTGGGGTCATTGTCTTGCTATAAGACCCAAGACCTTTAATGGAGACACAGCTCTCTGTCATTGTGTTTAATATTGCACTCCAAAATGGCCTGGTAATCTCCAGAATTCATGATGTTAGGCAACATTCACGTAATCAGATGCGGTACAACAATCCTAAAACATCACTGATCTTCCTCCATAATTGACTATATGTAACTTAGCTTTCTGTAAACATATGGATGATGTGCTTTTACGCAAAGCTCTAATTTAGTCTCATCTGTCCACAGGAATTTAGGTGTGTTTATGCAAACTCCAGTAAGGCTTTCTTATGTCTCTTTCTCAGCAGTGGGGTCCTCCAAGACCTCTGCACATATAACCCTCTTTGTTGACATGGCGGCGGATGGTGTGAGTTGAAATTGTTGTACCTTATATCTAAAGGTCAGATTAAATCTATTTGGTAGTTGATCAAGGTGCTTTCTCCATCATCAAATCAATTTGTTTCTAGGGAGATTGACCACAGTGCCATGTACCATCCACTTGTGAAAGGAGATGTACCTGAGTCTGTTCCTAATCAGAGATGAGATTCTATATATAGGTGAAGGGGAATTACCAATATCTGTATCTAATCAGAGTTGAACTTGTGTATGATATCAAGTTTATTTTTTAATAAGGATGAAGGGGGATGTACTGGTGCCTGTCTCCTGTGCTCATTTCACCTCTAACTAAAATCTGTAATCTCTCTCTCTCTACTGATATCTTTCCATCACTATTCAAGCACGCAGTGATCACTCCTATTCTGAAAAACAAAATGCAGACCAGCAGCTAGATTTATTTTCCTTGCAAAACGTTTTTCCTCTGTTGTGCCACTCTGTAAGTCTCTACATTGGTTCTCTGTTTTCAATGAATCAATTATAAAATATTTCTACTGACATACAAGGCCATCAAGAAAATTGCACCAACATACATCTTCTCAATTGTCTCAAAATATTTCCCAACTCGACACCTCTGCTCTGTACAAGATCTCCGTCTCTCATCCACTCTCATTACATCCTCCTATTCCCAGTTACATGACTTTTTTTGGGCTGCACCTATTTTGTGGAATTCCCTACCTCACACAATAAGACTTTCCTCTAGTCTTCACACCTTCAAGCGTCTTTTCACAATATGTTAGGGTCCTGTCACTCAAAATAGATGTTCCAGTGATAGATCACACCAAAATATATCTCCTATATCCCAATATGATAGTGCCAGTATTCATCACTTAAACGTGTGTCAAAAGTGTAGTACTGATATTCTAAGACTCTCTATTTAGAGTCCACTATCAAATATGCTCACACTATATACACGTAATGACATTATCAGACACCCTAATGTAAAGCTGATATTCTGAGACTCTTTATTATAAGTCCTCTAACAAGTATCCTCACACTGTATAAACGTAATGGCATTATAAGACACCATAATCAGTGTTATTTCCCTAGTCGGTTAGCCATAACAGTAACTCGTTACTCTAATAAGAGGAGTGGATGCTCATTATATATTTTCCATCTCTATTCCCCAATCGTGTAAAGAGTATTTGCATGCGCCCGTATAGATAAACAACTCAGTACCTTAGCGCATAGCTGTATTGATACAAAGTAGGTACACTCATCTCCGGCGTGATATGTCGGAGTAAGATGCCGCTGTCGGCTGTTTGTGGAGTCACGTGTGATGTCACATTCCCCCGACGTACGTTTCGCTCATAGCTTTCTCAACAGGGTAACCCGAGAAACATTCTCGGCACATTGATAAGTGAAAGCCATCCAATCACCTTGCAGGATTTCTGATTGACAGACGAGTCAGCGAATCGTGCTATTGCCATTGGCCAAACATACTAAAAAGTATATTAAGAAACAATTACTGTTACAAAGCAAATGGAATAAGTGTGATCTTTTTTTTATAATTCTATGTGGTACTACATATTTACCACACTAACAAGTTTCAACAACATATAATTGTAATCTCCTCTTTCAAGTTCTATCAGGTAAATTTAATCCCATGGACCAGAAAAGTACAAAAGAGATTTATTATATGAAACAATGGAAAATGGACAATATTCTTGCTTTTCCCAGAGACTTCTGGGCGGGATTCATTTAGTTTCATATTTCAATGATCATCCAGTGTTATTATAGGGAGAGAATGAGTATATACAGGCATCATGCCCCCGATGTATACAGTCCATTCATCAATAATGATAATACTAAATGAGAAGTTATTACTACGAGGACAGATATCTTTCTATCATCCTGTTCTCTTATGGTTATGACCTCAGGCAATGTCTCCTTTATATGATCATTATGGATGAATATAATGGGATCATCTAGTTCAGGGGTGTCCAACCTTTTAGCTTTCCTGGGCCAAATTGGAAGACGATGAGTTGGTTTGGGCCGCACATAAGATATACTAACAATAACGATAGCTGATCATCCAAAAAACCATAGAAAACATAGTTAACATATATATATATATGAGAAAAAAAGTGATATATATATATATATATATATATATATATATATATATATATATATACCTTTCAATCGCCCTGTTTAAAAAATCCTCTCTAGTTATATAATCACTTTTTGTATTGTTTCGATGCAATATCAATAAAGTGCATTTAAGCCAGGCATTGTATATCAGGGTGCCCTGACCAGGCCTGCGGTACCTGACATATACATCACTTTGACCCTAAATTGTGACCTGTTTTGCTAATTACACCACTATGTTAGTTAAGGGATAACAACTTATAATGGGCCAAAGAGAATAATATATAATGTCCCATTAGTAATACAAGTAGAAGTATGTAGCAGGGAGATAAGGTCCATGATGCTCCAGGACCAGGTGACTTTTATTCACTGGTCAATGTCCCTTGAAATAATAAAAAAAATCCCCCTTAACTTACCTTTTAATCGGCCTGTTCTCCTGTCCTCTTCTCTTCTTTTCTCTAATTCTGTGCTGCTGATTGTTCTTCTCACGCGGGTGACACCTCTGTGCTGCGCTCTGCAATGGATTTTGGGCGTGATGACATCAAGCCCGACATTCACTGCGAGCACCGCACGGAGGAGGAGACAAGGGAGGGAGCCAGAGTACCAGCTGATGTGACCGCGTGACCTCAAGGTAGGAATTCTCTTTTCTTACTTTTTGCAGGATTTTTTTTTCCATTAACAGTGCTGCCCCCTTGCCACAACCAAAACTCCTTCTGGGCCACATTTACAGGCTTGCTGGGCCACATACGGTCCGCATGCCACGGGTTGCACAACCCTGATCTAATTGATCCACATATTTGCAAGTCATTTTATTATATCCTGTTTATTTAAACCAAAATAATAAAAGTATATTATATAGAGTGGATACCAATAGTAATGTTAGAAACATTTTTCAAGGTACAAACATTCCCTTAATCCATATAGTTAGATTGATCATAGAGGAAAAATCTTCCATTTGAATTAATGAAACTTCATAATTGTTGTGTGTTTATAAAAAGCTTGAATAGCTATTGTATTCGTTAAGCCCTTTTGGGGAAAGTGAATCCAGTAGGAAAATCCATCTACTTTCGTGTTGTAACAATATATGTATATTATATGACAGAGTCTTACCTGTAGCTTCACATGTTGGGGGTGATTGGCCTGGTTTGGTTCTCGTACCAGCAATCTCTTTACCGTTTGTGTTAACGCACCAACACATACCAGTGCTGCCATGACACTGCTTTGGCTTGTAGTTGCCATTTTCATCACATTTAGGTACAAAAGTACCTATTAGATGTTGATCATGTGCATGCTCACGTTCCTTTAAGCAAGGAGTATGATGTGCTGAAACACATGTATGACAACACAATGTAACATTTTTGAAGCAGAACAGTACCATGTTTAATATTTATTTATTACATATAATGCAACTCTGCTCAAAAATGGAGTAGAGCTGACTTTTGCCACTTCTATGGTGGCAGAAGATATAAATACACAGAGGATCTCATGACCATAAGTACACACCCTAGCTCCTACTCAACATCCGCTCCTTGTGGACTGCCCCTTACAGTGGCTGAAAGGAGGCAAATATGGAGGAAGGAGCGGAAATACGCAGCTGTTAATAATAATAGATATATAGATACAATTGTATTTCCTTTGATTGCATTTTGGGATAAATAACATTTTCTTCTGATTGGTCGTGAGATTCTAATTTATTTCAGTAATCATTCTCTGACGATAACAGGGAAAAGTGTATTGTTCATTCCTGGTAGGAGATGAGATTCTATATGACATCAGCAATTATTATCTGAGGGTCAAGGGGGCTTATTGTTGATTTTTCCTGTCTGATGGATGGAGGCTGCCAACCCCTGCAACTAACTTTGGCATAGAGGTGACACGAGGCACAGGGGACAATGTTTGGGAAAATATAAAGATTAAGGGCCTGAGGAGATCAAAGCAAAAACAATGAGTAACTTTGCATCTTGTCAAAACCATGTTGCTTTGGAGGGGGAAGTTAATTTAAAATGTGGGGACAGATTTATAGTTGGGGTAGACCATGTCCTAGATCAATTTTAAATTTTAGTGTAAAAATAAAGCTAGCAAGTATTTGTGTGCTACATGACAAAAAAAGCCAGTATTTTCTTTATGTGCAAAATAATAAACTAATTTGCACCCCTTGCATTGTAACATGGTTTGTCTAGGATCAAATTTACTACTTTTTTTTGCCTTACTATCCTTAATGACTCATTTGCTGATGTCTTTGATAAAGTTCATGCAGAGATCCTTCCACCTCATCGTCCATGGGATTGCCCTATAGAATTGTTGCCTGATAAAATTCCACCTGGAGGTCGAGTTTATCCTCTTTCTCAACCAGAGACTGAAGCCATATCTGTCTATGCTAAAGAAAATCTACAAAGAGGCTTTATTTAGACCATCGGTCTCTCCAGCTGGGGCCGGTTTCTTTTTTGTGAAGAAGGACGGTTCACTTCGTCCTTGCATTGACTATAGTGGACTTAATTTAATAACTATTAAGAATCGTTACCCTATTCCATTGATCACTGAGTTATTTGATCGAATTAAAGGTGCTAAAATCTTTACCGAACTGGATCTCAGAGGGGCTTATAATTTAATTCGTATTCGGGGTCTGGAGATGAGTGGAAAACCACTTTTAATACCCATGATGGCCATTAAGAATATTTGGTAATGCCCTTTGGACTTTCTAATGCTCCTGCAGTGTTTCAAAGTTTTATTAATGAGATATTTCGAGATCTTTAGTATTCTTATGTCGTTGTATATTTGGACGATATCCTCATTTTTTCTGAAACCTTAGACGTTCATAGGAGACATGTGGCTGAAGTTTTGACTAGACTTCGCAGAACTCATCTTTATTGTAAGCTAGAGAAATGTTCCTTTGAAGCAGCTTCTATGCCCTTTTTAGGATTCATTATCTCCGGTTCATGCCTTCAAATGTACCCAGAAAAGGTTCAATCTATTTTAAATTGGCCACTTCCAACTACTCTCAAAACTATTCAACGTTTTTTGGGCTTTGCAAATTATTACAGACAGTTTATTGTGAATTATTCTAGTATTGTGGCTCCCATTACAGCTTTGACTAGAAAAGGAGCAAATTCGAAAAAATGGCCAGAAGGAGCTTTAAAGGCTTTTTCCTATCTCAAGGAAGCCTTCTCCTCAGCACCTATTCTTCAGCAACCAAATTTGCCTTTGCCTTTTTTCGTGGAGGTAGATGCATCGGCGGTTGGAGTTGGAGCAGCTCTTTCCCAGCGATCATCTACCAATCGTTTGTTGCCTTGTGCTTTTTTTTTCTCTGAGATGTTTGCCAGCAGAACAGAATTATGCGATAGGAGATAAAAAGTTATTGGCAATGAAGTTGGCATTAGCTGAGTGGCGATATTTGTTGGAGGGAGCTCAACATGTGGTGACCAATTTTATGGATCATAAGAATCTTTTGTATTTTTAGACAGCACATTGTCTTAACCCTCGTCAGGCTCGATGGTCCCTCTTTTTCTCTCGTTTTAACCTTCATGTCACCTTTAAACCAGGACATTTAAATAAAAGAGCGGATGCATTGTCTCGAGCTTTTGATAATTCATCTGATTTGGGTTCATTTACTAGTCATTCCATCTTGGATCCCAAATGTTTGCAAGTGTCTACAGTTTCTCCATCTACTCCTCCTGGCAAGTCTTTTGTTCCTAAAACACTCCGGAAGAGACTATTGCCTTGGTATCATGCTTCTAAATTTTCTGGTCATGCAGGATTTTTGAAGACTTATGAACTGATCTCTCGCTCCTATTGGTGGCCAACTCTTCGCACTGATGTTAAAGAGTTTGTGGCTGCATGTGATGTTTGTGCTCAGCTTAAATCTTCCCGTTTGGCTCCTATGGGACCGTTACTGCCATTGTCAATTCCTTCTAAACCATGGACTCACATCAGCATGGATTTTATAACTGATCTTCCTACTAGCAAGGGTCATAATACCATCTGAGTCGTGGTAGACCGTTTTTCAAAAATTACTCATTTTGTTCCACTTGTAGTTCTGCCGTCTTCCTCAGTTTTGGCCCAACATTTTATTCGGGAGATATTCCGGTTAGATGGCTGTCCTCAAGAGATCGTTTCAGATAGAGGAGTACAATTTACTTCAAAGTTTTGGCGAGCCTTGTGTAAAGCATTGGGAGTCCAGCTTAACTTCTCTTCAGGATATCATCCGCAATCTAATGGCCAGACAGAGAGAGTAAATCAAGATCTTGAGACTTTTGTTCGTATGTTTTCTTCTGCCACACAGGATAATTGGATGGATCTTTTGCCTTGGGCAGAGTTTGCTCATAATAATTTATTCCATGAATCTACGGCCTCTACTCCATTTTTTGTCGTGTATGGTTTATATCCTGTGTTGCCTAAGTTTTCAAATGTTCCTGCAGCTGCGGAACTTCTTCGGAACTTTTCTTCTATCTGGACTCAAGTTACATCTCAGCTCAAGAAAACTTCTATTCGCTATAAAGTTGCAGCAGACAAGAGACGTCGGGCTGTTCCTGAAATCCATGTGGGGGATAGAGTTTGGTTGTCTACTCAAAACATTTGTCTGAAAGTTCCTTCAATGAAATTTGCTCCTAGATTTATTGGTACTTATAAAATTTTGAAGATTATCAATCCAGTTTCTTTCAAATTAAGGCTTCCTTCATCACTGCATATTTCCAATTCATTTCATGTATCATTGTTGAAGCCAGTGGTCATTAATCGTTTTGCATCTGCTACATCTTCTTCAGTTTTGCCAGAATTTTTTCAACAAAAGGACTTTGAAATTACTCAGATTCTGGATTCTAAGAAGGTTCGAGGAACAATTAAGTAATTAGTGGACTGGAAAGGGTTTGGCCCTGAAGAGCGTTCTTGGGTGAATGCCTCTGATATTAATGCTCCGACACTTTTGCGGAAGGTTCATATTAAGTTTCCTCGGAAAATCATCGCTAAGTGTCCAGTGGCCACTTTTAAAAAGGGGGGTAATGTCATGCGCCGGTCCCGTAGATAGGTGCCGGCATTGTGACTTTTTCCCTATGAACTATGTTTTGGACTTGTTCCCACTCAGAGACAATACTTTCATACAGGTGCTGCTGGTTGTGTGATCAGGACCTCCTCCCTGATTCTCATTGGTCCTGAGTACTATTTAAACTACACATGACCTTTGGGTCATTGCCTGTTCTTCGTGTTACTCAGATTGCCTGGCTCCTGGTTACCATTACCTGTTCCTCTGTTTGGGCCTCCTGAGTCTATTGTTGCTGTGACCTGCCGGCTGGACTTACCTAATTCATCGTTGCATTTGGTACCTGTAGTTCTACTATGCCGAATCTACTATCATGGATGTCTGCTGATTGAACTTTTACTTTTACATCTATGCACCTGGTACCTGTAGTCCTCTGTGGTCCATGGAACTTTACCGCTGTCAAGTTACAGATTGGAAACATCTTCCGTGAGTTGATCGCTGCATATTCAAGTTGATTCTATGCACCTGTGCTGTATGTTCAAGCTGGCTCCCGTTAAAGACTCTCCTGTGATTCTGCTCGCTATTCTACTGTGACTGTGTTCCATAGCGAGCTTGCTATTAAGGTTACTATTATTGAACTTCTTCTAGTGAACTTTGCTATATATTAAGATATCTCTGTGTTGGATTGTTGCTGGAAGATATTAGCCTTACAGGGCGGCACGCGACTGGGATTCTTTGCTTCTCTATTACTTCTAAGTAACGGACTGTTTAAGGGCTCTCTGCTCTATTTGATCATATTGGGATTGATATATATTGTCCAAGAATTATCGTGATACCTGTGACCACCTGCTATGTGGAATATACCATCTTCATGTCTGGACTATTTGCTATTTCATCCCAATGACAGTTGCTCAGAGTTACTAACAAACTGAAGTATATATTGTGAATTGCATTCTGTTTGTATTCCATTGCCGTGTGTGCTTTCCATGTTATATATATTCTTCCATTGCTATTATACCATCAGCATATATACCTGTTGTGTCTTCAAGCAATATATCCTTCAATTTTATCATCTCTCCAGTGTCTTATTGCTACTGATATTCAGCCTGAGTGTTGCCTCCACTATCCTCTGTCACTTTTGAGGTAGATCATTATAGACAGAGGCAAGGGATCATTAAAATAATATTCAAATCGTGATAAATATACTATATCAAGTTCTTTACGCATTTCTCCGTTTATTCTGATGGTTTCATCAGAAGGTATTATCAGTCTCTCAGCTAAACCTCTGTGATGATCATTTAAAGATCGTAAGTCCTATCAAAATATGGACTACATTTATCCACACGTGTAAATCATACAGAAAAGGTTTTGAGGTTTGCAGTTTGTGAGGCAGTTAGTCATCGGAGGCGAGCTTCTACAGCGGTGGCCAATATATATCCTTTTTTTTTTAATCAGAGAATGAAAAAACTGACATTGACAAAATTATTGAGACCGTAGTCTTAATATTTGCCAGCACAGCCTTTGGGCAAATAACTGCAATCACCAACTTTCTATAGCCATTTATATAGCCATGGATAACCTCCCTGCACCTCTCTCCTGGATGTTTGGTCCACTCTTCTGGCTAAACTGCCCCAGTTCTCCCAGATGTGAAAGGTGTCTTCTGTTTTCAGATCTCTCCTGTTGTATTTAGAATGAGACTTATTGCCGACTAGTTCAGAACAGTCCAGTATCTTGTCCTGAACCCTTCTCGGGTACATTCTAAATTTTGTTTGGGGTCATTGTCTTGCTATAAGACCCAAGACCTTTAACGGAGACACAGCTCTCTGACATTGTGTTTAATATTGCACTCCAAAATGGCCTGGTAATCTCCAGAATTCATGATGTTAGACAACATTCACGTAATGAAATGATGTACAACAATCCTGTGATGTTGTGAGTTAAAATTGTTGTACCTTGTATCTAAAGGTCAGATTGAATCTATTTGGTAGTTGATCAAGGTGCTTTCTCCATCATCAAATCAATTCTGTTTCTAGGGAGTTTGACCACAGTGCATTGTACCATCCACTTGTGAAAGGAGATGTACGTGAGTCTGAACCTAATCAAAGATGAGATTATATATGAAGGTGAAGGGGAATTACCAATATCTGTGTCTAATGAGAGTTGAACTTGTGTATGATACCAAGTTTATTTTCTAATAAGGATGAAGGGGGATGTACTGGTGCCTGTCTCCTGTGCTCATTTCACCTCTAACTAAAATCTGTAATCTCTCTCTCTCTACTGATATCTTTCCATCACTATTCAACCACCCAGTGATCACTCCTATTCTGAAAAACAAAATGCAGACCGAAACTCTTTCTCAAATTACCGTCCCATCTCTCAGCTCCCATGCCCCCCAAACTTTTAGAGAGACTTGTCTACACTCGCCTCATACACTTTCTAACCACTAACAACCTATTTTATTCTCTTCAGTCAGGGTTTCGCTTTCAACAATCCACAGAGATTGTGCTGGCAAATGAGTCACAGCTAAATTAAATGTCATTACTCTCTTCTAATTCTTCTGGAACTCTCTGCTGCATTTCACACTGTTGACCACTCTCTCCTCATAAAGACTCTATAATCCCTAGGCCTTCAAGACACTGTCCTAACCTGGTTCTCATCCTACCTATCTAATCACTCTTTCAGTGTTAATTTCTCTGGAACCACCTCTACTCTACTTTCTTTATAAGTTGGAGTACCACAAGACTCAGTCCTAGGTCCTCTGCTATTCTCTATCTATACCTCTTGTCTTGGAAATCTAATAAGCTTCTTTGGTTTTCAATATCATCTTTATGCTGATGATACACAAATGTATTTATCCTCTCCTGAAATCTCACCATCTGTGTTGTCTCGCATTACTGACTGTCTTTCTGTCATTTCATCTAAGATGTCCTCTCTCCAACTCAAACTCAATCTTTCAAAAACAGAATTAATAATATTGCCACCCACCAAAGAAGTTTCCTGCCTGACATTTCTGTTCTTTTGACAACATGACAATAAATCACACCCCGCAAGCTGTGAGTCAAGGTGTAATCCTTGACTCACATCTATCCTTTGTTCCCCACATCAACTCTATATTTATATAATGTTGCATACATCTAAAAAACATTTCCAGAATATGCACAAATATCACAGAAGACACTGCAAAAACTTTAATTCATGCACTCATCTCCCGCATCACCTATTGCAATTCCCTCCTTACTGGCCTTATACCTATAATCACTACAGACTCTTATCCCTACAATCTATTTTGCATGCAGCGGCTAGATTTATTTTCCTTGCAAAACGTTTTTCCTCTGTTGTGCCACTCTGTCAGTCTCTACATTGGTTGCTTGTTTTTCAATGAATCAAATATACAATTTTACTACTGACATACAAGGCCATCAAGAAAATTGCACAAACATACATCTTCTCAAATGTCTAAAAATATTTCCCAACTCGACACCTCTTCTCTGTACAAGATCTCCGTCTCTCATCCACTCTCATTACATCCTCTAGTTCCCAGTTATAGGACTTTTTTTGGGCTGCACCTAATTTGTGAAATTCCCTACCTCACACAATAAGACTTTCCTCTAGTTTTCACACCTTCAAGCGTTCTCTGAATACCCACCTCTTCAGACAAGCTTATAATATTTCTCAACCTCCATTTTACCAACCTCTACACAGCTAAATCAAGACAACAACACTGTGACCAACATTGCTGTGTGACAGGTAGTTCACAAATGGCAGTAGCAGCGAGGAGTATAGCTGATTCCAGACGTGCAAGCAGCCAACAGGTGAGTCAGAACAAAGGAAGCCAAATCCTTCTGAGAGTGAGTAACTCGAAGAACAGGTAAAGGACTGGAAACCAATGGAGATTTAAATAGTGCTCCAAAATGCTTAGAAACAATGGGAACAGGTAGGAGGTCATAAGCGAGGGTAACAAGTAGCACATGCGCAGAACCAAATACAAATGATGAATGAAGTTTAGTACTTTGATCAACGCTTACAAGAGGAAGGTAACAACGCCGGTTCCTGTCTATGGGACCAGCGTGTGACAGTGATAGTGTTTAGTATTTCAGGGAACAGGAGATGTACAGGTCTCTGCTGCTTATCTGTGATGATTCTATATGCCATAAGGGCCACAGTAATCATGGTGCAATGTAAAGCTAGCAATGATTTAACACTAATTGTAATAATAATAATAATAATAATAATAATAATAATAATGTTATATCTACAGCACACAGTGCATTGTAGGATGATGAAATTCTATATTATATGACAGAGTCTTACCTGTAGCTTCACATGTTGGGGGTGATTGGCCTGGTTTGGTTCTCGTACCAGCAATCTCTTTACCGTTTGTGTTAACGCACCAACACACACCAGTGCTGCCAAGACACTGCTTTGGCTTGTAGTTGCCATTTTCATCACATTTAGGTACAAAAGTACCTATTAGATGTTGATCATGTGCATGCTCACGTTCCTTTAAGCAAGGAGTATGATGTGCTGAAACACATGTATGACAACACAATGTAACATTTTTGAAGCAGAACAGTACCATGTTTAATATTTATTTATTACATATAATGCAACTCTGCTCAAAAATGGAGTAGAGCTGACTTTTGCCACTTTTATGGTGGCAGAAGATATAAATACACAGAGGATCTCATGACCATAAGTACACACCCTGGCTCCTACTCAACATCTGCTCCTTGTGGACTGCCCCTTACAGTGGCTGAAAGGAGGCAAATATGGAGGAAGGAGCGGAAATACGCAGCTGTTAATAATAATAGATGTATAGATACAATTGTATTTCCTTTGATTGCATTTTGGGATAAATAACAATTTCTTCTGATCGGTCGTGAGATTCTAATTTATTTCAGTAATCATTCTCTGATGATAACAGGGAAAAATGTATTGTTCATTCCTGATAGGAGATGAGATTCTATATAACATCAGCAATTATTATCTGAGGGTCAAGGGGGCTTATTGTTGATTTTTCCTGTCTGATGGATGGAGGCTGCCAACCCCTGCTACTAACTTTGGCATAGAGGTGCATTGGAGGGGGAAGTTAATTTAAAATGTGGGGACAGATTTATAGTTAGGGTAGACCATGTCCTAGATCAATTTTAAATTTTAGTGTAAAAATAAAGCTAGCAAGTATTTGTGTGCTACATGACAAAAAAAGCCAGTATTTTCTTTATGTGCAAAATAATAAACTAATTTGCACCCCTTGCATTGTAACATGGTTTGTCCAGGATCAAATTTACTCCTTTTTTTTTTGCCTTACTTTCCTTAATGACTCAGGCCCTATGTCACTCACCGGACTGTGAGTGCTACTTCTCGTGTGTTTAGGAACCGTGGCCGTCTGCCATCCTGAGGGTCTGCGCATGTGCAGCCCTTTCAAGCCTTCAGTATCTGTTACTTTTCATTAATAGGCTGATCAGGCAACACTCCCTATTTAAAGCACCTGTGGTCAATACCTCGTTGCCTGATCTTGGAGTCTCATTCCCATGAGCCTCTGAAGGTGTTCCTGTGTTTCCTCGTGTATTCAGCTCCTGCTGATTCTTGTTATTTCTATTGTGGTTTCCAGACCACCTCAACTCTCCTGTGTTCATCGTGTCTGCACCAGCATATTCCTATCCGCTGCCTCCGTTGCTTCTACAGAGTTCCTGCTCACCTCAACTCCCCGATGTTCATCGTGTCTGCAGCCAGCTGATTCCTATCCGCTGCCTCCGCTGCTTCTACAGAGTTCCTGCTCACCTCAACTCCCCGGTGTTTATCGTGTCTGCAGCCAGCTGATTCCCATCCGCTGCCTCCGTTGCTTCTACAGAGTTCCAGCTCATCTCAACTCTCCTGTGTTCATCGGGTCAGCGCTCCGCTGCTTCCATCTCTGCTACTGGAGTTCAGACCGCCTCAACTCTTCCGTGTTCTTCAAGTTCCAGTTCTATTTAATACTGCTTCCAGAGTATTGCCTCGTTCATGATGGTTTACCTGCCGTGCGCTGCACCAACTTGATTACCGCTTCCACCTTCCAGTGACCTCTCCTCCTGCCGGCCCCCAGCCATTCAGGTATCCCTGCACTCCTCTCTGACAGCCTGCTCTCCTGAACCACGGTATGCATACTTCTCATTGACTTTTCTGGTGTATTGCATATCTTGCTGGACTGTGTTGTGTTCTCCTCCGGAGTCCTCTATCCACTGAGACTATTGCTATCATTGACTTTGTCTCCTATTTGCCTGGATTGTTATTGTGACTTTGTATACTTTAGCAGTGCTGCTCTGTTATCATTGTATTGTGATATCATCGTGGGATCAAGTTCTGTGTACCCGTGTATTCTCTGCATAGCATTCATCTCCTCGTGTCCTCCTCACATATATATTGCAGTGGTACAACTTGCTATATGCAGACCACTGCTTCCAGTTCCCTGTGACACCAGTTTCAAGTATCCTCTCTAATAGCAGTGGTACAACTTGCTAAACGCAGACCACTGACTTCCCTGTTAGCTACCTTCACCTGGATTCCATTCCTTTACCTAGACAGCGGTACAACTTGCTATACACAGACCGCTGACTCTCACTACCTCCTCGCTACATCTGGACATTCCTCCTCACTATAGCAGTGGTACAACTTGTGTCAAAGTCGTATAATTGGATGAACGAAAGTATATTGGTTTAATATTGGTTTGCCGTGCGTATTGCGAAGCGTACACCACGTGTTACGTGGCGTGACGCGATCACACGGTAAAATACGCACGCACACACTCGCATTACAACAGTTAGTTATTTATATAACTTCATATTAGTTCTGTTACACTGTAATTCAGGAGCAAATAGTATTCGGTTTATTATTAGTGTATATATATATATATATATATATATATATATATATATATATATATATGTTGATTATATGTACATTGTAGTGTTATTAAAGGTTTAGGTAATAGGAAAGGTGTCATGCCTGATATCATATTGAAGCCCTAATCATCAGCAGCTGTCCGGTGCAGTCGGCGAAGAGATCGCACATTGCATACTTTAGTTATTGATATTAGAGAGTAAAACCTTTGTATGATACTGGCTATGAAAAGGAGCAGACCCCCTGGAGAGAAGACCCCCACCTTTGGATTCCTTAGATTGAATCAACCTATTACCTATCTGGCCTGGACCCACCCAACGTCTGGACCTATAGAAACAATCTACGTCATCTCTATTGTTCACAATGAAACACTGACTGTATATATATTAGCTGCATCTCACTGGGGCCTCAGTCAACTCTGACACAATATTCTATACAGAATATTGTCCATCGGGTCCCGTGGTTGCGCAGCGTGCGCAAGCGATTGCAGCGGTATGTATGTATTATCTTTTGGTATTGGCTGTGCTGTACAGTACTTTATCATGATATAATAATGTATTGAATTGTTGATTATTTACATCTGTTAAAATAAATCACTTTGTGCTTTGGACACACATACAATTGATTGGGCAATGCTTATTTTAAAACGATAGAATTACTTTAAAAATTTGGGGGCTCTTGAGTTAGGAGTTACGTTACCGGCAGGTATGCAACGCTTACGATATTCGGTTCCTCAACAAAGGGTGGAATGACGGACGCGTCGCATAAAGCAGGAAAGAACGCAATGCGTCTAATACCTGTGGTTCACTGTGTGTTGCGAAACCGAATGTCCGTTGTTACATAGACTGAAGGAACGCTAATTTGAATCTAGGGACAAGAAAGAAAAGTGTTTCTTTTTATTGTCGTTTTGCGTTTTAAAGGGTATTGCATTGCCTAGTGTATGTGTGCTTCCTGTTTAGCGTGTATGAACTTCCGGTGTTGTTACCACGTGTTTAAACAATCATGTTCATAGTCTGTTATATATGTAACATAGTCTACATATGTGTTAATATGTTCATAGTCTGTTATATAAGCATTTGTTAAAACCTCTGTAAAACTACCATTGATTGGGAAATCTATTTTCTGTGCAGAAAACAAAAGGTTGTATGCGAATGGTATGCATAAAGATAAGAGAAGAGTTTGCATACTGTTGAAAAGAGATAGATAAAGGAAGAATTTGCATACTGTTGAAGACAGACAAAGAGGTGATTTACTATTGAAAAGACAGAGATATCGGTTGCTGCCTGACCAGGGAAACTGGATGAGCAAGGTTGTGTTTGAAATAAGAACAATTTAATAGGTAGTATGTGGATTATGTAACATACGGTGAAGTTTAATAGGTAGTATGTGGATTTTTTTTATGTAACATACGGTGCAGTTTAATAGGTAGTATGTGGATTCTTATGTAGCATACGGTGTTATAAGTAGTATACAGGGTATATGGTGTTATAGGTAATATACAGTATTCTAATCTGTATATGGTGTGGGTCCAGGTAGTATGTGAATTTGTATGTAGCATATGGTGTTATAGGTAATATACAGTATTCTAAGCTGTATATGGTGTGGGAATAGGTAGTATACAGGGTATACGGTGAAAACAGATTTTGTGGTAGAGTCCAGGGTATCGAGCAGCTGATAGCCCTTGATATTTCTTTGTTAGGAGGTGTGTGGGCGTAGCCTGTGAAACCATCCACGGATAAAAAATAAAAAAAATCTCTAGTAAGTTCTGTTTGAAAGGAGAACAGGTAAAAAAGTATTTTTGCGTAGCGTTGAGAAATAGGTTGTTTTCACAATGGATGCGAAGCAAACGCTAGAGATAGTTCGTGTTATGCTGCCTAATGAATGGCCGGTTAGTTCAGCAAGATTTCTCATGTTTAATAAATATGATGCTTACGCAACTGAATATTGCGACAAGTGGGTAAAAATGACCAAGGATTGTGAAAGACCTTTCCCAAACATAGGTAGTTTCGAAGCAGAGGTGTTAAGTAATGTTAGAGATAAAGTGCGGTTGATCAAATCAACGAAAACGAGAACTAGACATGATGATTGTTTAAAATGGTGGCAAATGGAAGGTAGCACGTGGCAGAGCAGCGTATGCACAGCGGAAATCAGAGTACCGGAAATGAGCGTTCCGGAAGTGTGCGTTGCTTAGTGTGGCGAACTGAGCGCAAACACGCCCCCGATAAATTCGGTCGGGGCGGGAAGTACAGCCAATAACAAAAATGTAAAAATGGTAACTAGTAACTTGTATGTTGTTTTAAGTAATGTTAAAAGTAATGTTTCAGGACAAAGAAGAGGAATGGTCCCACCAGCAGGGGCAGCTGCTGAAAGTGGTGAGAATAATGAAAAGGTTAACGCAGGTGGAGACATCCATTGTACTGCAGCAGCAATTTCAGCAACTAGTTTTAATGATTTGGTAGACTTACATCCTGTCTGCACAACAGCAGTTCCCAATGGGAAAGCAGACAGGAATAGTGATGTTCCCTTAAAACATGTAGCAAAGCATGATCCATGCACTAGGTCTGAAACATTTTCAATTTTGTCTGATTTCCCTGATCCTAGGAAGGATTTGACCAAATGTCAGAAATTTATTAGATATTATGGTAATATGTATGAGCCAACTAATAACGATTGGCGAGTATTATTGAAGACCTGTCTTCCTCTCAATACTGATATACAAAAGTTCATTAAGGATTGTATGTTGGAGGAGGATGAATCCTTAACCGAGGATGATAATCAGGACAATATTAGACATATAATCACACAGTTGGTCATATATTTTCCAGTGATAGTGGACTGGAGTAATATTTTTACTATCCAGCAAAAAGATAGTGAAAATGCAACAGACTATTTTTGCAGAGCTTTGATAGCAATGGGCAAATATACTGGGGTACCAGACATAAAAGATCATGTATATTACAGGGAGGTTGCTGTTAAAGTTCTAATGGATGGCCTCAGGGAAAACTTGAAAAGAAGGGTGCAAACTTCATTACCAAACTGGAAAGGAATCACTGTAAGTGTTCTCAGGGAGTCAGCTATAGGACATGATAAAAATATATGTAAAGAGGAAAAACCACTAAGTGATAGGGTAATGATGGTAAGTATCCCAGCACTAGAGGGACTGCACACACGACAACCAGCATACAACCCACATAACAGGAAACCCAGAATAGTGAGATGTTACAATTGCAGAGAAGAAGGACACATTAGGAGAGATTGTAAAAAGGAAGAGAAACAACAGGAGTTGAGGAAGTGTTTTCAATGCAATAAAATGGGACACCTAGCAAAACATTGTGCAGACATGACAGGGATGTGTTTCTACTGCCGTAAGAAGGGACACATGAGTAGGAACTGTGTAGAGAGAAGAATGGATACCTGGGTTGGAAATCACATAGACATCCACAAAGGAGGCGTACACTTCTCTCAGAGGTTCCCCTACAATTGATTGTACACTCTGTAACAACTAATATTCTGGGGGAAAAATATAGCCGACTCTAGAGTTAAACTGTGGTATTAGTGTGCAGGGAACAGATTTAAAAAAGGTAATCTTTGTTGATTTTGTTTGTTCGTTTTATGTTGTTACATGTTCGTTTTCCTAAATCGCTGGCCGATGGCAAAGAATAGAAATGTTTGTTTTGTTTGCTGTTTTAAGATAACTATCTTGTTTTTCTTCTCACAGGTAAAGGGGACACAAAAGGAGTTTAGACTTAGTGATCAAAAGGGGAGATAGAGAAATAGAAGAATCCCTCTTGAAAGACAAATTAACAATAGACAATTGGAACACTCTTTTGTTTTAGGCTGCAGTGACTCATGATAATTTGTTTGGCTGAGAATCATTATCCAACAATGAAGTATGTACATACTTTGCTCCAAAATATCGTTTTATGTATTTCAGAGAAAATATGAGTCACTAAGAGTAAATTTTTACATTTCTCTATCATAAGTTAGAAAAGTCCGTTGAAAAGGTATGTAGTCAATGAGATACCGAGTTCTTAATGAACAAATGACGGACGACACTGGATTGCACTGTTAAGACCCCCTAGTCAAGTATGGGGAGGGGTCATAGTTAGCAAATAGCTAAGGGGAGCAGTGGAATGAATACAGCCATTTCCCCATAGAGTCAGAGTCCAATCCAGCTGTCATTTTGTTGTAAAAATCTCCCTTTCTACATGTATGTTTGTATTCAAACCTTTGTATTCCCATCATTCATTGCTTTCCTATTTCCCATTCTTTACACAAACGCTAGTCTCTACCTCTCTCTCTCTACCTCTCTCTCTCTACCTCTCTCTCTCTACCTCTCTCTCTCTACCTCTCCCTCTCTCTCTCTCTACCTCTCTCTCTCTCTCCCTCTCTCTCTCTCCCCCTCTCTCTCTCTCCCTCTCTGCTCTGGTAGAGATAAAAATCAGACACAGTCTCAACAATGGGGCTAAAACATATTTTATTTTTTTACATAAGACAAATTCAGAGATACACACACTAGATTGACATAAGTTACAGAAACAGTCAGGGGTTTTGTTTTCATGTGTATAGAAACTGCTGATTTTTAAGCAGAAAGGTTCTGTTGTGGAAATACGATTCATGTTTTATAGATTGCATATCTGTTTTGTTTTTTTTTGTTTTGGTTCGTGCCTCCTGTACAAAATTGTGCCTTTATATGGATGCACAAAGGGTGGGCAGGACAGGAGGACAGAAGAATGCTAGAGGTTAGGCATACAGATATGCATCTCTGTATAGAACATTGGAGTAGGATTTTTACCACAAGATACGACATAATGTGAAACCCTAGAAAATTTAGAATTTTCATGTTTTATATTTTTCACTGTTAGACAGACATGTACTGGATACTGTTATATTTGAAGAAAGTGTTATAGAAAGAGACCCCTTTGCCTTTTCCCACTTAGTCAAGTAGCTGAATATGAGGTACAGAGAATGACATGTGAGTTGGCAGAGGGAAAATCGATTGATATACATTGGTCTTTAGCATTTTTCTAGTCTAGAGGGCGATGTTGAGGTGACTGAGAAATCGTTTTATAGCAATACCAGCACATGGTTAGGACACTACATAGAGGACTTTAGACAGTGACACAGTTACCAACTGGAGTAGCTGCTAGTAAGGTCCACACTTACACGCACAGGGCTGTCACACCAGGGAGAACATAGCTGTCAAATAGACAGCAGGGTTTTATGTGACAGCTAACAAATCTATGTTTTGTTTTGTCTTTCGTTGTATTGTTTTAGTTTTAAAAAAGGTGAACACACACACACATGCACGCATACACATATTGGTTAATATAGGAAGATTTGTGTTACCTGAGGGATAAACTGTCTGGAAGGTAAAAGAGATGTGGTGAGGAGTCTGGTGGACTCTGGAGAGATGGACAAGGTAGACTAATAGAGCCATCCCATATCCCTCCTGCTGATGGGTTTTCCTCCAGGTAAAACAAATACACGTCATCCAATTACCACCATGCAGGATCTTCAAGTATACACTGGTGTACCAATGAAAAATGTCTGGGTAGAGGTGTATTGAAATGTGTCTAATGTATTACTGTATCATACTCAAAACTTTTGTTATTCAATGTGATAGTCCTAGAGTTATAATAGATGATAGGGGTATTCATGTTATTGATAATAGATGTATAATGTATGAGTAGTGGTAACAAATCACATACTTTCAGTTAGCCATAAACCAGTGTGAACATAAAGTAGTGTTACTCGGTAGAATGAATTGAATAGAATAAGAGTTGGAACTTGATTGAAGTGCCACTAGTCCTTTCCCGCTACCAAGAGATCACCCCTGGGCAGACTCCTAACCTGTCAGTTTTTGAAATGTTCTTGACCCCTCGTGAGATGAGATTGTAACTGGGAGGCTAGGTTAGACCTTGAGAGAAGGTAAATAGTGAGACAGTAACCAAGAACGTCCATAACACTGTTTCCTGAAAGGTCACACTAACTGTCTGGATGTTGGATCAGGAGAGTAAGTTGTGGAGCAGTAATCTCTTAAGCTTAGGTTATTTGCCAGACAGGTACCAGGTGTAGGCTACCAGCCTCACGGCTTCAAGGGTAGCAGAAACACACTGGTGCCCATACCACCCACTGCAGAGGGGCCAACACTCAGAGAAGGGTCCAAGGGCACTCATGAGTTTGTACTGGAAGGCCTCGAATGCAGTTAGTAGCACCTGAGCCAAAGGCTAAGACTGTTGTCCAGCATGAAGTTGTAGTTTTTCCTGTTTTGTGTTCTCTCATTTCACTCTCTTCTCAGGACGGTTAATTCTTTTGATTATTAGCAGGTGACAGAGACTGGTTCAGGTAATGATAGGGAGGTGTTGGGGAGGAAGAAGTTAGTAGCATAATCAGTCCGGCCAATTACTCTATTCAATTCAGGGGTAAAGGAAAATTTGGAAACCTTGGAGCTTGGAGAAAGTGCGAGGGGCTATTGTCTGAGTAGCATTACGTCCGTAAGTACGGCGACCCCATAGTTAAAAAGAGACACACCCAGCGATGCCAGTCCAGTAATATTCGGACTTGAGCAGGCATCCTTGAGAATGATTATCATTCTTGGGAGGGTAAGGTTTTAGACCAAACAAAGTGCTGGGCGTGCTCACACGTACCTCAGTGATTATATCAAGTAGGATTAGTTCTCTATCCACTAAATATTCTTGAGGTACCCGAACTATAGGCGGGAGGTCACTAAAGGAAAAAGTAGGACACCTAGGTCCCTTAGTCTGAAGTCTCCCAATGCTTTGCAAGCCGATCACTGTTAAATCTGAGTATTGAGAGACTGGGAAGAACGAACAGACAATAGCCCGCCCACAAGTGTTGATGAAAAGAACTGGTGACATTATTAGATGTGTGTATATTAACGCAAGCTGAAGGAGATTGCATATGACATTATTGATAGACATAGGATGATGCTATTGATGAACATGAAGTGTTTAAATGTATTCTGAGCTTAAAGACATGCGTTGGACAGAAGAACCTGTTAAACTTGAAGAACTGTAGTAAAGAATTCTGTATAGCTGATACACGTTCTACTGTACCATGTACCTTTCCAAATAATGTTAGTGTTTTATTGCACCCTTGAAGGGCATACAAAAGGTTATCTCCAAGCTCCAGAAGTGTACGGTTTATAGTAAAAGAAGAAGTCGTTTAGAGGATTAAGACTCTCTCTTATGATAACTTGTTTAGATCTACAAACAGCGTGGACATACACCAAGGGGGATTTGTATTACATAACAATGAAACGTGGTACTGAGATCCTGCATATAACATCTTTAAGGTGATAGTTTATTGTACTATCAAAGGGTGCACTGTCAAAGTCGTATAATTGGATGAACGAAAGTATATTGGTTTAATATTGGTTTGCCGTGCGTATTGCGAAACGTACGCCACGTGTTACGTGGCGTGACGCGATCACACGGTAAAATACGCACGCACACACTCGCATTACAACAGTTAGTTATTTATATAACTTCATATTAGTTCTGTTACACTGTACTTCAGGAGCAGATAGTATTCGGTTTATTATTAGTGTATATATATATATATATATATATATATATATATATATATATATATATATATATATGTTGATTATATGTACATTGTAGTGTTATTAAAGGTTTAGGTAATAGGAAAGGTGTCATGCCTGATATCATATTGAAGCCCTAATCATCAGCAGCTGTCCGATGCAGTCGGCGAAGAGATCGCACATTGCATACTTTAGTTATTGATATTAGAGAGTAAAACCTTTGTATGATACTGGCTATGAAAAGGAGCAGACCCCCTGGAGAGAAGACCCCCGCCTTTGGATTCCTTAGATTGAATCAACCTATTACCTGTCTGGCCTGGACCCACCCAACGTCTGGACCTATAGAAACAATCTACGTCATCTCTATTGTTCACAATGAAACACTGACTGTATATATATTAGCTGCATCTCACTGGGGCCTCAGTCAACTCTGACACAATATTCTATACAGAATATTTTCCATCGGGTCCTGTGGTTGCGCAGCGTGCGCAAGCGATTGCAGCGGTATGTATGTATGTATTATCTTTTGGTATTGGCTGTGCTGTACTGTACTTTATCATGATATAATAATGTATTGAATTGTTGACTATTTACATCTGTTAAAATAAAACACTTTGTGCTTTGGACACACATACAATTGATTGGGCAATGCTTATTTTAAAACGATAGAATTACTTTAACACTTGCTATACGCAGACCACTGACTACCCTCACGTTTCCTTGTCCATCCAGTTCCTCGTGTTCAATTATATACTCTCTGCCAGTGCTGCTAGTCATAGACTTTCCTCGAGCATTCTCTCACCATCTGCTGTTCCTCCAGTTCCGTTGTCACCCTGCTACCAGAGTACCTATTACCATCTATATTACTCTGGTAAGCCAACATCTAGTGATTTCCTGGGCAAAGGCTCCTAGTGCCCGTGACACCCTAAACCTCTCAGCCCAAACTTTAGTTGATCCATACAGGAGAAGGAGAAGAGACTTTTCTCCCTGCAACTGAGTGTAATACAAAAAGTAGGATAATAAGCTCAACTGATGCTCGTGATAGGTTAAATAATATTGTCACGCGCCGGTCCCGTAGATAGGTGCCGGCATTGTGACTTTTTCCCTATGAACTATGTTTTGGACTTGTTCCCACTCAGAGACACTACTTTCATAGAGGTGCTGCTGGTTGTGTGATCAGGACCTCCTCCCTGATTCTCATTGGTTCTGAGTACTTTTTAAACTACCCATGTCCTTTGTGTCATTGCCTGTTCTTCGTGTTACTCAGATTGCCTGGCTCCTGGTTACCATTACCTGTTCCTCTGTTTGGGCCTCCTGAGTCTATTGTTGCTGTGACCTGCCGGCTGGACTTACCTAATTCATCGTTGCACTTGGTACCTGTAGTTCTACTATGCCGAATCTACTATCATGGATGTCTGCTGATTGAACTTTTACTTTTACATCTATGCACCTTGAACTTGTAGTCCTCTGTGGTCTGTGGAACTTTACCGCTGTCAAGTTACAGATTGGAAACATCTTCCGTGAGTTGATCGCTGCATATTCAAGTTGATTCTATGCACTTCTGCTTTATGTTCAAGCTGGCTCCCGTTAAAGACTCTCCTGTGATTCTGCTCGCTATTCTACTGTGACTGTGTTCCATAGCGAGCTTGCTATTAAGGTTACTATTACTGAACTTCTTCTCATGAACTTTGCTTTATATTAAGATATCTCTGTGTTGGATTGTTTCTGGAAGATATTAGCCTTACAGGGCGGCACGCGGCTGGGATTCTTTGCTTCTCTATTACTTCTAAGTAACGAACTGTTTAAGGGCTCTCTGCTCTATTTGATCATATTGGGATTGATATATATTGTCCAAGAATTATCGTGATACCTGTGACCACCTGCTATGTGGAATATACCATCTTCATGTCTGGACTATTTGCTATTTCATCCCATAACAGTTGCTCAGAGTTACTAACAAACTGAAGTATATATTGTGAATTGCATTCTGTTTCTATTCCATTGCCGTGTGTGCTTTCCATGTTATATATATTCTTCCATTGATATTATACCATCAGCATATATACCTGTTGAGTCCTCAAGCAATATATCCTTCAATTTTATCATCTCTCCAGTGTCTTATTGCTACTTATATTTAGCCTGAGTGTTGCCTCCACTATCCTCTGTCACTTTTGAGGTAGATCATTATAGACATAGGCAAGGGATCATTAAAAAAATATTCAAATCATGACAAATATACTATATCAATTTCTTTACGCATTTCTCCGTCTATTCTGATGGTTTCATCAGAAGGTATTTTCAGTCTCTCAGCTAAACCTCTGTGATGATCTTTTAAAGATCGTAAGTCCTATGAAAATATGGACTACATTTATCCACACGTGTAAATCATACAGAAAAGGTTTTGAGGTTTGCAGTTTGTGAGGCAGTTAGTCATCGGAGGTGAGCTTCTACAGCGGTGGCCAATATATATCTTTTTTTTTAATCAGAGAATGAAAAAAATGACATTGACAAAATTATTAAGACCGTAGTCTTAATATTTGGCAGCACAGCCTTTGGTGAAATTACTGCAATCACCAACTTTCTATAGCCATGTATATAGCCATGGATAACCTCCCAGCACCTCTCTCCTGGATGTTTGGTCCACTCTTCTGGTGAAGCTGCTCCAGTTCTACCAGATGTGAAAGGCGTCTTCTGTTTTCAGATCTCTCCTATTGTATTTAGAATGAGACTTATTGCCGGCTAGTTCAGAACAGTCCAGTATCTTGTCTTGAACCCTTCCCGGGAACATTCTAAATTTTGTTTGGGGTCATTGTCTTGCTATAAGACCCAAGACCTTTAAAGGAGACACAGCTCTCTGACATTGTGTTTAATATTGCACTCCAAAATGGCCTGGTAATCTCCAGAATTCATGATGTTAGACAACATTCACGTAATGAAATGATGTACAACAATCCTGTGATGTTGTGAGTTAAAATTGTTGTACCTTGTATCTAGAGGTCAGATTTAATCTATTAGGTAGTTGATCAAGGTGCTTTCTCCATCATCAAATCAATTCTGTTTCTAGGGAGTTTGACCACAGTGCATTGTACCATCAACTTGTGAAAGGAGATTTACCTGAGTCTGAACCTAATCAAAGATGAGATTATATATGAAGGTGAAGGGGAATTACCAATATCTGTATCTAATCAGAGTTGAACTTGTGTATGATATCAAGTTTATTTTTTAATAAGGATGAAGGGGGATGTACTGGTGCCTGTCTCCTGTGCTCATTTCACCTCTAACTAAAATCTGTAATCTCTCTCTCTGTCTACTGATATCTTTCCATCACAATTCAAGCACCCAGTGATCACTCCTATTCTGAAAAACAAAATGCAGACCGAAACTCTTTCTCAAATTACCGTCCCATCTCTCAGCTCCCATGCCCCCCAAACTTCTGGAGAGACTTGTCTACACTCGCCTCATACACTTTCTTACCACTAACAACCTATTTTATTCTTTTCAGTCAGGGTTTCGCTTTCAACAATCCACAGAGATTGTGCTGGTCATTACTCTCTTCTAATTCTTCTGAAACTCTCTGCTGCATTTCACACTGTTGACCACTCTCTCCTCATAAAGACACTATAATCCCTAGGAGTTCAAGACACTGTCCTAACCTGGTTCTCATCCTACCTATTTAATCACTCTTTCAGTGTTAATTTCTCTGGATCCACCTCTACTCTACTTTCTTTATCAGTTGGAGTACCACAAGACTCAGTCCTAGGTCCTCTGCTATTCTCTATCTATACCTCTTGTCTTGGAAAACTAATAAGCTTCTTTGGTTTTCAATATCATCTTTATGCTGATGATACACAAATGTACCTATCCTCTCCTGAAATCTCACCATCTGTGTTGTCTCGCATTACTGACTGTCTTTCTGTCATTTCATCTTAGATGTCCTCTCTCCAACTCAAACTCAATCTTTCAAAAACAGAATTAATAATATTCCCACCCACCAAAGAAGTTTCCTGCCTGACATTTCTGTTCTTTTGACAACATGACAATAAATCACACCCCGCAAGCTGTGAGTCAAGGTGTAATCCTTGACTCACATCTATCCTTTGTTCCCCACATCAACTCTATATTTATATAATGTTGCATACATCTAAAAAACATTTCCAGAATATGCACAAATATCACATTGGTTGCTTGTTTTTCAATGAATCAAATATACAATATTACTACTGACATACAAGGCCACCTCTTCAGACAAGCTTATAATATTCCTCAACCTCCTTTTTACCAACATCTACACAGCTAAATCAAGACAACAACACTGTGACCAACATTGCTGTGTGACAGGTAGTTTACAAATGGCAGTAGCAGCGAGGAGTATAGCTGATTCCAGACGTGCAAGCAGCCAACAGGTGAGTCAGAACAAAGGAAGCCAAATCCTTCTGAGAGTGAGTAACTCGAAGAATAGGTAAAGGACTGGAAACCAATGGAGGTTTAAATAGTGCTCCAAAATGCTTAGAACCAATGGGAACAGGTAGGAGGTCATAAGCGAGGGTAACAAGTAGCACATGCGCAGAACCA
This sequence comes from Mixophyes fleayi, assembly GCF_038048845.1. Classification (NCBI taxonomy): domain Eukaryota; kingdom Metazoa; phylum Chordata; class Amphibia; order Anura; family Limnodynastidae; genus Mixophyes; species Mixophyes fleayi. Next base: position 3,943,002 of record NC_134404.1, on the reverse strand, counting down.
AATATAAATGATGAATGAAGTTTAGTACTTTGATCACCGCTTACAAGAGGAAGGTAACAACGCCGGTTCCTGTCTATGGGACCGGCGTGTGACAGTGATAGTGTTTAGTATCTGAGGGAACAGGAGATGTACAGGTCTCTGCTGCTGATCTGTGATGATTCTATATGCCATAAGGGCCACTGTAATCATGGTGCAATGTAAAGCTAGCAATGATTTAACACTTATTGTAATAATAATAACAATAATAATAATAATAATAATAATATTAATAATAATAATAATAATGTTATATCTACAGCTCACAGTGCATTGTAGGATGATGAAATTCTATATTATATGACAGAGTCTTACCTGTAGCTTCACATGTTGGGGGTGATTGGCCTGGTTTGGTTCTCGTACCAGCAATCTCTTTACCGTTTGTGTTAACGCACCAACACATACCAGTGCTGCCATGACACTGCTTTGGCTTGTAGTTGCCATTTTCATCACATTTAGGTACAAAAGTACCTATTAGATGTTGATCATGTGCATGCTCACGTTCCTTTAAGCAAGGAGTATCATGTTCTGAAACACATGTATGACAACACAATGTAACATTTTTGAAGCAGAACAGTACCATGTTTAATATTTATTTATTACATATAATGCAACTCTGCTCAAAAATGGAGTAGAGATGACTTTTGCCACTTCTATGGTGGCAGAAGATATAAATACACAGAGGATCTCATGACCATAAGTACACACCCTAGCTCCTACTCAACATCCGCTCCTTGTGGACTGCCCCTTACAGTGGCTGAAAGGAGGCAAATATGGAGGAAGGAGCGGAAATACGCAGCTGTTAATAATAATAGATATATAGATACAATTGTATTTCCTTTGATGGCATTTTGGGATAAATAACATTTTCTTCTGATCGGTCGTGAGATTCTAATTTATTTCAGTAATCATTCTCTGACGATAACAGGGAAAAGTGTATTGTTCATTCCTGATAGGAGATGAGATTCTATATAACATCAGCAATTATTATCTGAGGGTCAAGGGGTCTTATTGTTGATTTTTCCTGTCTGATGGATGGAGGCTGCCAACCCCTGCTACTAACTTTGGCATAGAGGTGACACGAGGCACAGGGGACAATGTTTGGGAAAATATAAAGATTAAGGGCCTGAGGAGATCAATGAGTAACTTTGCATCTTGTCAAAACCATGTTGCATTGGAGGGGGAAGTTAATTTAAAATGTGGGGACAGATTTATAGTTGGGGTAGACCATGTCCTAGATCAATTTTAAATTTTAGTGTAAAAATAAAGCTAGCAAGTATTTGTATGCTACATGACAAAAAAAGCCAGTATTTTCTTTATGTGCAAAATAATAAACTAATTTGCACCCCTTGCATTGTAACATGGTTTGTCCAGGATCAAATTTACTACTTTTTTTTGCCTTACTTTCCTTAATGAGTCATTTGCTGATGTCTTTGATAAAGTTCATGCAGAGATCCTTCCACCTCATCGTTTATGGGATTGCCCTATAGAATTGTTGCCTGATAAAATGCCACCTAGAGGTCGAGTTTATCCTCTTTCTCAACAGAGACTGAAGCCATGTCTGTCTATGTTAAAGAAAATCTACAAAGAGGCTTTATTTAGACCATCGGTCTCTCCAGCTGGGGCCGGTTTCTTTTTTGTGAAGAAGGACGGTTCACTTCGTCCTTGCATTGACTATAGTGGACTTAATTTAATAACTATTAAGAATCGTTACCCTATTCCATTGATCACTGAGTTATTTGATTGAATTAAAGGTGCTAAAATCTTTACCAAACTGGATCTCAGAGGGGCTTATAATTTAATTCATATTCGGTCTGGAGATGAGTGGAAAACCACTTTTAATACCCATGATGGCCATTACGAATATTTGGTAATGCCCTTTTGACTTTCTAATGCTCCTGCAGTGTTTCAAAGTTTTATTAATGAGATATTTCGAGATCTTTAGTATTCTTATGTCGTATATTTGGACGATATCCTCATTTTTTCTGAAACCTTAGACGTTCATAGGAGACATGTGGCTGAAGTTTTAACTAGACTTCGCAGAAATCATCTTTATTGTAAGCTAGAGAAATGTTCCTTTGAAGCAGCTTCTATGCCCTTTTTAGGATTCATTATCTCCGGTTCAGGCCTTCAAATGTACCCAGAAAAGGTTAAATCTATTTTAAATTGGCCACTTCCAACTACTCTCAAAACTATTCAACGTTTTTTGGGCTTGCAAATTATTACAGACAGTTTATTTTGAATTATTCTAGTATTGTGGCTCCCATTACAGCTTTGACTAGAAAAGGAGCAAATTTGAAAAAATGGCCAGAAGGAGCTTTAAAGGCTTTTTCCTATCTCAAGGAAGCCTTCTCCTCAGCACCTATTCTACAGCAACCAAATTTGCCTTTGCCTTTTTTCGTGGAGGTAGATGCATCGGCGGTTGGAGTTGGAGCAGTTCTTTCCCAGGGATCATCTACCAATCATTTGTTGCCTTGTGCTTTTTTTTTCTCTGAGATTTTTGCCAGCAGAACAGAATTATGCGATAGGAGATAAAGAGTTATTGGCAATGAAGTTGGCATTAGCTGAGTGGCGATATTTGTTGGAGGGAGCTCAACATGTGGTGACCATTTTTATGGATCATAAGAATCTTTTGTATTTACAGACAGCACAGTGTCTTAACCCTCGTCAGGCTAGATGGTCCCTCTTTTTCTCTCGTTTTAACCTTCATGTCACCTTTAAACCAGGACATTTAAATAAAAGAGCGGATGCATTGTCTCGAGCTTTTGATAATTCATCTGATTTGGGTTCATTTACTAGTCATTCCATCTTGGATCCCAAGTGTTTGCAAGTGTCTACAGTTTCTCCATCTACTCCTCCTGGCAAGTCTTTTGTTCCTAAAACACTCCGGAAGAGACTATTGCCTTGGTATCATGCTTCTAAATTTTCTGGTCATGCAGGATTTTTGAAGACTTATGAACTGATCTCTCGCTCCTATTGGTGACCAACTCTTCGCACTGATGTTAAAGAGTTTGTGGCTGCATGTGATGTTTGTGCTCAGCTTAAATCTTCCCGTTTGGCTCCTATGGGACCGTTACTGCCATTGTCAATTCCTTCTAAACCATGGACTCACATCAGCATGGATTTTATAACTGATCTTCCTACTAGCAAGGGTCATAATACCATCTGAGTCGTGGTAGACCGTTTTTCAAAAATTACTCATTTTGTTCCACTTGTAGGTCTGCCGTCTTCTTCAGTTTTGGCCCAACATTTTATTCGGGAGATATTCCGGTTAGATGGCTGTCCTCAAGAGATCGTTTCAGATAGAGGAGTACAATTTACTTCAAAGTTTTGGCGAGCCTTGTGTAAAGCATTGGGAGTCCAGCTTAACTTCTCTTCAGGATATCATCCGCAATGTAATGGCCAGACAGAGAGAGTAAATCAAGATCTTGAGACTTTTGTTCGTATGTTTTCTTCTGCCACACAGGATAATTGGATGGATCTTTTGCCTTGGGCAGAGTTTGCTCATAATAATTTATTCCATGAATCTACGGCGTCTACTCCATTTTTTGTCGTGTATGGTTTACATCCTGTGTTGCCTAAGTTTTCAAATGTTCCTGCAGCTGCGGAACTTCTTCGGAACTTTTCTTCTATCTGGACTCAAGTTACATCTCAGCTCAAGAAAACTTCTATTCGCTATAAAGTTGCAGCAGACAAGAGACGTCGGGCTGTTCCTGAAATCAAGGTGGGGGATAGAGTTTGGTTGTCCACTCGAAACATTTCTCTGAAAGTTCCTTCAATGAAATTTGCTCCTAGATTTATTGGTCCTTATAAAATTTTGAAGATTATTAATCCAGTTTCTTTCAAATTAAGGCTTCCTTCATCACTGCATATTTCCAATTCATTTCATGTATCATTGTTGAAGACTGTGGTCATTAATCGTTTTGCATCTGCTACATCTTCTTCAGTTTTGCCAGAATTTTTTCAACAAAAGGACTTTGAAATTACTCAGATTCTGGATTCTAAGAAGGTTCGAGGAACAATTAAGTAATTAGTAGACTGGAAAGGGTTTGGCCCTGAAGAGCGTACTTTGGTGAATGCCTCTAATATTAATGCCCCGGCACTTTTGCGGAAGTTTCATATTAAGTTTCCTCGGAAAATCATCGCTAAGTGTCCAGTGGCCACTTTTAAAAAGGGGGGTAATGTCACGAGCCGGTCCCGTAGATAGGTGCCGGCATTGTGACTTTTTCCCTATGAACTATGTTTTGGACTTGTTCCCACTCAGAGACACTACTTTCATACAGGTGCTGCTGGTTGAGTGATCAGGACCTCCTCACTGATTCTCATTGGTCCTGAGTACTATTTAAACTACACATGACCTTTGGGTCATTGCCTGTTCTTCGTGTTACTCAGATTGCCTGGCTCCTGGTTACCATTACCTGTTCCTCTGTTTGGGCCTCCTGAGTCTATTGTTGCTGTGACCTGCCGGTTGGACTTACCTAATTCATCGTTGCACTTGGTACCTGTAGTTCTACTATGCCGAATCTACTATCATGGATGTCTGCTGATTGAACTTTTACTTTTACATCTATGCACCTGGTACCTGTAGTCCTCTGTGGTCCATGGAACTTTACCGCTGTCAAGTTACAGATTGGAAACATCTTCCGTGAGTTGATCGCTGCATATTCAAGTTGATTCTATGCACCTGTGCTGTATGTTCAAGCTGGCTCCCGTTAAAGACTCTCCTGTGATTCTGCTCGCTATTCTACTGTGACTGTGTTCCATAGCGAGCTTGCTATTAAGGTTACTATTACTGAACTTCTTCTCGTGAACTTTGCTATATATTAAGATATCTCTGTGTTGGATTGTTGCTGGAAGATATTAGTCTTACAGGGCGGCACGCGGCTGGGATTCTTTGCTAACAAACTGAAGTATATATTGTGAATTGCATTCTGTTTGTATTCCATTGCCGTGTGTGCTTTCCATGTTATATATATTCTTCCATTGCTATTATACCATCAGCATATATACCTGTTGTGTCCTCAAGCAATATATCCTTCAATTTTATCATCTCTCCAGTGTCTTATTGCTACTGATATTCAGGCTGAGTGTTGCCTCCACTATCCTCTGTCACTTTTGAGGTAGATCATTATAGACAGAGGCAAGGGATCATTAAAAAAATATTCAAATCGTGACAAATATACTATATCAAGTTCTTTACGCATTTCTCCGTCTATTCTGATGGTTTCATCAGAAGGTATTTTCAGTCTCTTAGCTAAACCACTGTGATGATCTTTTAAAGATCGTAAGTCCTATCAAAATATGGACTACATTTATCCACACGTGTAAATCATACAGAAAAGGTTTTGAGGTTTTCAGTTTGTGAGGCAGTTAGTCATCGGAGGTGAGCTTCTACAGCGGTGGCCAATATATATCCTTTTTTTTTTAATCAGAGAATGAAAAAAATGACATTGACAAAATTATTAAGACCGTAGTCTTAATATTTGCCAGCACAGCCTTCGGGCAAATAACTGCAATCACCAACTTTCTATAGCCATGTATATAGCCATGGATAACATCCCTGCACCTCTTTCCTGGATGTTTGGTCCACTCTTCTGGTGAAGCTGCTCCAGTTCTCCCAGATGTGAAA